>NW_025534113.1:0-276440 GCF_020615455.1 Coregonus clupeaformis | reverse complement strand
AATACTTCAAAGTACTACTTAAGTAGTTTTTTTGGGGTATCTGTACTTTACTTTACTATTTATATTTTATAATTTTTACTTCACTACATTCCCTAAAGAAAATAATGTACTTTTTACTCCATACATTTTCCCTGACACCCAAAAGTACTCGTTACATTTGAATGCTTAACAGGACAGGAAAATTGCCTAATTCACACACTTATCAAGAGAACATCCCTGGTCATCCCTACTGCCCCTGATCTGGCGGACTCACTAGACACGCATGCTTCGTTTGTAAAGATGTCTGAGTGTTGCAGTGTACCCCTGGCTGACAAACAAGAAAATGGCGCAGTCTGGTTTGCTTTATGTACTTTTGATACTTAGGTATATTTTAGCATTTACATTTACTTTTGATACTTAAGTACATTTAAAACCAAATACTTTAAAACTTTTACTCAAGTAGTATTTTACTGGGTGACTTTCACTTTTACTTGAGTCATTTTCTATTAAGGTATCTTTAGTATGACAACTGGGTACTTTTTCCACCACTGGATTTCATTTATCCTATTCATCAAATCCACAGTGTTTCTATGTCATAACTCCTTCCTACAGAGTATCACTCTGCACTGATAAATGCTTCATCTTAGCTTAGACAGAGTGTCAAAATGACAAACACAGGACGCAGAAGAAGCCTATTTCAGATTTTCTGTATATTTCTCCTATTGTTTGCTATAATCTCAGCTTCATATGCAGGCATTCCTGGTATATTCTTATCTCCTCTCAGCTTTCTAATGCTGTAGCGTCATGTTCTAGGCAGCTGACTCGCCCTAGGCCATGCAAATAGTCCTTCAATCATTTACCATGCGCTTCTGTTGCTCCCTGTTATTCCCTGTTAGTCTCTTTTCCTTCCTGTTCCTCCCTGTTCCTCCTCCCTGATCATCCCTGTTCCTCCTCCCTGTTCCTCCTCCCTGATCATCCCTGTTCCTCCCTGTTCCTCCTCCCTGTTCCTCCTCCCTGATCATCCCTGTTCCTCCCTGTTCCTCCGCCCTGATCATCCCTGTTCCTCCCTGTTCCTCCTCCCTGTTCCTCCTCCCTGTTCCTCCTCCCTGTTCCTCCCTGTTCCTTCCTGTTCCTCCTCCCTGATCATCCCTGTTCCTCCCTGTTCCTCCTCCCTGTTCCTCCTCCCTGTTCCTCCTCCCTGATCATCCCTGTTCCTCCCTGTTCCTCCGCCCTGATCATCCCTGTTCCTCCCTGTTCCTCCCTGTTCCTCCTCCCTGTTCCTCCCTGTTCCTCCTCCCTGTTCCTCCTCCCTGTTCCTCCTCCCTGTTCCTCCTCCCTGTTCCTCCTCCCTGTTCCTTCCTGTTCCTTCCTGTTCCTTCCTGTTCCTCCCTGTTCCTTCCTGTTTCTCCCTGTTCCTCCCTGTTCCTTCCTGTTTCTCCCTGTTCCTCCTGTTTCTCCCTGTTCCTCCCTGTTCCTTCCTGTTCCTCCCTGTTCCTCCTCCCTGATCATCCCTTTTCCTTCCTGTTCCTCCTTCCTGTTCCTCCCTGTTCCTTCCTGTTCCTCCCTGTTCCTTCCTGTTCCTCCGTGTTCCTCCCTGTTCCTTCCTGTTCCTCCTTCCTGTTCCTCCCTGTTCCTTCCTGTTCCTCCCTGTTCCTTCCTGTTCCTCCCTGTTCCTTCCTGTTCCTTCCTGTTCCTCCGTGTTCCTCCCTGTTCCTTCCTGTTCCTCCCTGTTCCTCCGTGTTCCTCCCTGTTCCTCCCTGTTCCTTCCTGTTTCTCCCTGTTCCTTCCTGTTCCTCCGTGTTCCTCCGTGTTCCTCCCTGTTCCTCCGTGTTCCTCCCTGTTCCTTCCTGTTCCTCCCTGTTCCTTCCTGTTCCTCCCTGTTCCTATAAAGGTTTGAGATAAACAAACACACTCTCTCTCTCTCTCTCTCTCTCTCTCTCTCTCTCTCTCTCTCTCTCTCTCTCTCTCTCTCTCTCTCTCTCTCTCTCTCTCTCTCTCTCTCTCTCTCTCTCTCTCTCTCTCTCTCTCTCTCTCTCTCTCTCTCTCTCTCTCTCTCTCTCTCTCTCTCTCTCTCTCTCTCTCTCTCTCTCTCTCTCTCTCTCTCTCTCTCTCTCTCTCTCTCTCTCTCTCTCTCTCTCTCTCTCTCTCTCTCTCTCTCTCTCTCTCTCTCTCTCTCTCTCTCTCTCTCTCTCTCTCTCTCTCTCTCTCTCTCTCTCTCTCTCTCTCTCTCTCTCTCTCTCTCTCTCTCTCTCTCTCTCTCTCTCTCTCTCTCTCTCTCTCTCTCTCTCTCTCTCTCTCTCTCTCTCTCTCTCTCTCTCTCTCTCTCTCTCTCTCTCTCTCTCTCTCTCTCTCTCTCTCTCTCTCTCTCTCTCTCTCTCTCTCTCTCTCTCTCTGCTCTCTCTCTCTCTCTCTCTCTCTCTCTCTCTCTCTCTCTCTCTCTCTCTCTCTCTCTCTCTCTCTCTCTCTCTCTCTCTCTCTCTCTCTCTCTCTCTCTCTCTCTCTCTCTCTCTCTCTCTCTCTCTCTCTCTCTCTCTCTCTCTCTCTCTCTCTCTCTCTCTCTCTCTCTAGTTAGTTCCATCTCACTGTTACCTGCTGTGGTATTTACCTGGTTAGTTCCATCTCACTGTTACCTGCTGTGGTATTTACCTGGTTAGTTCCATCTCACCTCATGGCCTATTTCAGATCTACTGTACTCGTAATGACAACCCACATTGACATTTGGATCAATTAACTAGAATTAAAGAATATCAAAATATGTTTCCACAGGAAGTCATCAGTGGTGTAAATACAGGCGAATATATTGATCAAAGTAACCTTGTCCTAGAGAGATTTACACAGTTATCAAAACGTCACGCCAGTGTAAGCCTACATGAAACACAGCGTTTATTTGAAGTGTTTCTAAAATCCCTATGGGAAAAATGAATGGGGTAAAACTATTGGAACCATTTCCTTGTTTGACCGCTAGGTTTTATGGGTATTATGACTCATACTGTGGTACTCTATTGATCCCCTAGTCCAGAGGTACTTAACTCTTACCCTACTAGGTAATAATAATAATATTAATAATATGCCATTTAGCAGACGCTTTTATCCAAAGCGACTTACAGTCATGTGCGCATATATGTGCATACATTTTTACGTATGGGTGGTCCCGGGGATCGAACCCACTACTCTGGCGTTACAAGCGCCATGCTCTACCAATTGAGCTACGGACCACAGGTCAGGAGCCTGCTGGTTTTCTGTTCTACCTGATAATTAATTGCACACACCTGGTGTCCCAGGGGAACAATGAAAAAATGTAGTGGCACTGGCTTCGAGGTTGAGTTTGAGGGCCCTAATCACTCTCTAGGAGTTTAGTCAGCAACACGTGACAACCTAGGGCCCTCTGAGTGAGTTGGTAGGGGAGAGGGCATGGTTTGGGATTAACAGCATGTCAACAAGGCAGCATGGTGCAACGTCCAGAAACATACATCTCTTTTCCATAAAATATATGTTCGAATTTTCGAACTACTTTTCATTGGGAAGGCAGATAAAAGCGTTTAAAAAAAATCAAACGCAATCACTTTTGCATGTGAAAACACAGAATCCTACTCATTCCTCCACGTGCTTAATCTAGCCTAGGCTACGTCACTCTTATTTTGAGTCGATTTCGCCGTGGGGTTTTGCCGCGTTCACGTGCTAGTCGGAACTAGGAAACTCTGACATTTCCGACTTGCTTACTGGTTGTAGTTATACACGTGCCACGTTAAACCATTTAGCAAGTCAGAAATGTCAAAGTTCCGATTAGCACATGAACACGGCATTTGAACCTGGCTCACACCCGGGAGGCAGCCCGGTTCCAAAATGAATGCAATCACTTTTCACCCGGGGTAAACTCCTCCCACCGGGGTAACCCGGGTCAGATAATCGAGTCCCCTCATTGAAGCGCGCGTATCGTTTTCTTGACATAGAGTAATTTCAGTAAATAGTAAGCCGTAGTAGGTCATGTAAGCTAAATACCTAGCTACTAGTAGCGAGTTACAGTGAGTTAGAACGCAAGAAGTAGCTAGATACTTCAGACTACTGCTATCCATCGCTACCGCTACTAGCTACACATTGAGACTACCGCCACGTCTTGTCTGCCCAGCCGGCTACTGACCATTTCAATGGCTGCTGCAAAAAAACGTACGCTATCGGGCATCGAAAATGTGAGAGATGAAAAAGCAAAGCTTATCAAAGACAACGGTGAGAAGAGACACATTGCAGCCCTGATCCTCGCGAGGGGAGGTAGTAAGGGGATCCCCCTGAAGAATATAAAAGTTCTGGCCGGTGTCCCCCTCATTGGATGGGTTCTGAGAGCTGCAGTGGACTCCAAAAAGTTTGACAGGTAATTCAATGCAATCTATGGTTAAATGTGTTTCTAATCTAGTGTCGTATCGGGTGAATGCTGGCCATTATTGCTGATAAACAAAGGAGTCCGCTCATACTGAACTTTGATCATAAGGTTTATTCATATCACAAGCTTTCAGCATGAGCTTACAGGTGTCAAGATCACCCGGAGAACGGCATCCCCGATTGCAATGGCCGCTCTGCCCTCTCCTTCGTTTTTCCCCCAGTATATATAATCTCCCCAAGATGCTCCCTCTACTGTCCAATCCCCTGTCTACAACACACTTCCTGTCTGTTGTATGTGGCGTTACACTAAAACATTCCCTCTTGATACTAAAATCAACATTCTTTCAGTTCCACTTAAAATCCATTAACAAAGACATAATCCTAATACACTACACTAGCTACAGTATATTTGTATTTATTAGGGATTCCCATTGGCAGCAGCTACTCTTCCTGGTGTCCAAACATATTAAAGCACTTACATTACATATAAAACAAAAGATAAAACAGTACATCATATAACATTATTACACAACTACATATCCACAATACTAAATGTTTAATACCACCATTGGAAGCGAACCACTCGATTTCGGTAGGCCGTACAGGCAAAACATGAGCCTATCACAATAATGAATTAAAATGTCAAGAAAACTGTAGGCTATTACACCATTATTTATCATTACCGTACGTTAAGATGCATGAAAAATGAGTGAATGGACCTGAAAACGGGTGTTATAGCCGACACTCCAAAATGCTCCAAAATGGTTCGAGAAGAACACTGACATTTTGTCAAGACAGAGATGAGTGGCGGACACCAAGACGAGCGCGGACAGCAATGGAGCAATTAATTCTACCCTACAGACAATCGCCAAATATCATTACACTTTTTGGTGCTTTGTGTAACAGATGTCTCTCTTTCCATTCACCACTATGTTGTAGAAATTCAACACTAAGGACTCAAACTCAAAGTAAGTGAAGCAATCTTTATTTTCACGTCTGGAGAGGTTCACAAACTCAATACAAGCCTGATGAAACTCTGAAAAGGGGCGTTCCCTTTCAGTCCGGTTATACTGCTACACAAACAAGTCATATAAGCATGGTTGCTTCCTGCATTGTGACTGACTGATACCACACCAGGCTTCTTACCTTGAAACTGAGATATTGTATCACTCCTTCTAGTTCCCAGAGCAATGTTCTGGGTATACTGCCAAGTTGCTTGTGAGTGATAGGGGTTTACTCCTGTGTGTAGTCAATCGGTCACTCACATGAACCCAACCAAGACAGGTTATTACAAAGCAGCATTGTGCTAAACAGATGATCACATACACACAAGAACATTTCCATCACAACTGTTTGGAAGTTGGAAATATGTTGTGAGTGGATGAACGTGTGTAGGTAGCCTTGTAGAGGAGCCCTTTGAATATGATTGTTTGGCAATCAGATGAAAATATCATGACTGGTTGTGTTTATGCCACAATAAATGGTAATACATTTTAAAAGTCAAATGACACATCTTTATGACTAGGCCCACAACGATTCTATAAAATAATAGGGATTCTAAATATAATTCTATGATTAGACCTCACGGCCGGCACCGCCATTAGCCAGGATTAGGCAGCCACCTAGAGAGGCAGTTTGACGAGGGCGGCATTTTCTGAGCTAAACTGACCATGACGCACCTCCAACAACACATAACATCTCACATTATTCTGCCTAACAATAATGATAACTTCTCTCACCCAGTGGCATGAGGGTTATTTAGGTGAGCGCTGATGCCGCCCCATGATAAGTAGTGCCCACTTTGCCAAAGGCAGGGGCGCAAAATATTTATCTTTCCATGCCCAGCGTGCCTCACCATAGTGCTGTTAGAGAGATGCAGTGCTGCGGCCCTCTGCCAGCGCTCCATCAAATGTATTTAACATACATGATGTAGCCTACAGTAGAAAGAGTAGTAGCCATACACTGGAGACCAAATGTATTACAATGTCATGAGACAGACACTTTTTAAAGCATTAACTTATTCATGAGGAGAGAGAGTTCAGTAGAAAGTCAACTAAAAAGGCAAGCGGGCAGACATCAGCTTTGGAGCGGCTGTGGCATAATCAGACAGAGGTGGACAGCAAATGAAGCTGAACGTAATTAATTTCAACTATTGTCTTCATTTTAATTTGACTTCACTAACAACAAGAGGGCTTTGTTGGAGACTATTTTCCTATTTAAAAAAACAAGAGGTAGGCCTACCTGTTTGACAGACTCAATTATGCTATCCATAGATTTATCGGTACAGCCAAACCGCCCAATACTGTCACCATGCACTCCTTAAATACCTCCGTGTCTGGGAAGGGCTTGGTGGGTTTGGTTAAAACCAGGGCTCACATTAAGTGAGGGTATGCCGTACCCTTTGTTTAAGAAAAGGGCAAAAAGTTAGCTTTATATTTGTAATAAATCAATAAAAAGTATTCAGATAATATAAAGCGTTCTATAGCAATGCTTAACTCTGTGATGCCTTATGCTAGAAACAAGCTTTAAAATGACCACAAAAGACGTGACTGATGCATATGGGGATATACTGATTAATCACTATGCAGCCCACTATGACATTCTGAAGCTGAGCTGCGGCCTTCAATATTGGAGGAGACCAAAAATTGACTTCAATTTCTGAAAAGAGAAGATGTTTAAACCCAGGCAGTTTTTTAGCAAAGCACCTCTGTTGTTGAGTTAAGCAACAGATGAGTTGCCAGCAGTTGAAGCTTAAATTGTTCTGCATCAGTGATGCCTCTGACTGGGTGAAAAGGTCACTTTTGAAAGTGCCAGGCTTAGATTCATAAGGATGTCTAAAATTGAATTATTTGCAAACAGTAACCATTTCGTTGCTAACAAGACACTGGTTTGACATTGGAGAAATATGGTAAAAATGCCTATTTCTCTGTGTAAGAAATTGTGTTTAATTTGCCTATGAATTGGGCTGGTATTATGTTCTGTTCTGCCGACTATTAGTTGAGAAAAAAATGATCCCAAGGCCAAACCTATTGCCCACACTTGCTATACACTAGCCTATTCTAGTTTAGAGGGGATGGCATTTTTTAGTCTCGCCTGGGGCGGCAGAACATCCAGGGCCAGACTTGTATATGCCCATAAAAAAAAAAAAATTGTGCACATGCATGCACACATAGGAGGTCCCGTACCACAAACTAAAAATGTGGGGTTCAACAAGGGTTCTTCTAAGATCCTCAAAGTTCTTTGAAGAACCTTAGGGTTCTTGGCACTGAAAATTGCCTCCAAAAGGTTCTTCCAATAACCCCATAGGAGGTGGGGTTCATAGAGGAAACTCATTAGTTGGTGGGGTTTCTTGCAGGAACCTAACTGCCCAACTGAAACATTTGGATTTGAATTTGAAAGGACAGCAGGTGCAGGCACAAAAATGTAAAGATCTCCTCAATTTAAGGTAAGGTTTGGCCATTGTATGATCTAAACTGATATTGTTTTATGATGATACCATCTATCTTTTCATATTTGTACAAATCTTTCTAAAACAGAAAATTGATACAATTCAATGGATATCAATCAACAAAGAGGTAAGAATATGTATGCTATAAGAATATGTTGAAGGCTAGCTGTACTGGGTGCAGATGACTGAACGGCTCACTTTTGTGTCTGTGTCTGCAGGTTTACAGATGAGGAGGCATACAAAGGTATGTCAATTGTTATTGGTATGTTATGCTGATCACATGTACCATCCTCCTCCCTTACCTCTTCAATGAATATCCCATAGGCCTCTACATTATGGACAAGGTACAGTGGGGAAAAAAAGTATTTAGTCAGCCACCAATTGTGCAAGTTGTCCCACTTAAAAAGATAAGAGAGGCCTGTAATTTTCATCATAGGTACACGTCAACTATGACAGACAAATTGAGGAAAAAAAATCCAGAAAATCACATTGTAGGATTTTTAATGAATTTATTTGCAAATTATGGTGGAAAATAAGTATTTGGTCACCTACAAACAAGCAAGATTTCTGGCTCTCACAGACCTGTAACTTCTTCTTTAAGAGGCTCCTCTGTCCTCCACTCGTTACCTGTATTAATGGCACCTGTTTGAACTTGTTATCAGTATAAAAACACCTGTCCACAACCTCAAACAGTCACACTCCAAACTCCACTATGGCCAAGACCAAAGAGCTGTCAAAGGACACCAGAAACAAAATTGTAGACCTGCACCAGGCTGGGAAGACTGAATCTGCAATAGGTAAGCAGCTTGGTTTGAAGAAATCAACTGTGGGAGCAATTATTAGGAAATTGAAGACATACAAGACCACTGATAATCTCCCTCGATCTGGGGCTCCACGCAAGATCTCACCCCGTGGGGTCAAAATTATCACAAGAACGGTGAGCAAAAATCCCAGAACCACACGGGGGGACCTAGTGAATGACCTGCAGAGAGCTGGGACCAAAGTAACAAAGCCTACCATCAGTAACACACTACGTCGCCAGGGACTCAAATCCTGCAGTGCAAGACGTGTCCCCCTGCTTAAGCCAGTACATGTCCAGGCCCGTCTGAAGTTTGCTAGAGTGCATTTGGATGATCCAGAAGAGGATTGGGAGAATGTCATATGGTCAGATGAAACCAAAATATAACTTTTTGGTAAAAACTCAACTCGTCGTGTTTGGAGGACAAAGAATGTTGAGTTGCATCCAAAGAACACCATACCTACTGTGAAGCATGGGGATGGAAACATCATGCTTTGGGGGCTGTTTTTCTGCAAAGGGACCAGGACGACTGATCCGTGTAAAGGAAATAATGAATGGGGCCATGTATCATGAGATTTTGAGTGAAAATCTCCTTCCATCAGCAAGGGTATTGAAGATGAAACGTGGCTGGGTCTTTCAGCATGACAATGATCCCAAACACAACGCCCGGGCAACGAAGGAGTGGCTTCGTAAGAAGCATTTCAAGGTCCTGGAGTGGCCTAGCCAGTCTCAGATCTCAACCCCATAGAAAATCTTTGGAGGGGAGTTGAAAGTCTGTGTTGCTAGCGACAGCCCCAAAACATCACTGCTCTAGAGGAGATCTGCATGGAGGAATGGGCCAAAATACCAGCAACAGTGTGTGAAAACCTTGTGAAGACTTACAGAAAACGTTTGACCTGTGTCATTGTCAACAAAGGGTATATAACAAAGTTTTGAGAAACTTTTGTTATTGACCAAATACTTATTTTCCACCATAATTTGCAAATAAATTCATAAAAAATCCTACAATGTGATTTTCTGGAAAAAAAATTCTCATTTCGTCTGTCATAGTTGACGTGTACCTATGATGAAAATTACAGGCCTCTCTCATCTTTTTAAGTGGGAGAACTTGCACAATTGGTGGCTGACTAAATACTTTTTTTCCCCACTGTATGTGTATGAAAACCATTATCAAAATAGTTTTTTTCATTCACATTTACCACTATGAATTCTGTTGTGTGCATCTTTTGTTAATCATCTGTATAATTACTATTTTTTGGATTCACAGACTTCACCCTCCCTACACCTCTGATGAATATAACAGGGAACCTGTTCAATCACCACGCACTGCAAAATCATTCTGGCTTTGGATACGGAGAACATCAACACATTAACATCATCATGCCAGAGGATATACCCATTGGACTTGGGTATATTTTGATTTTTTTATTCTGCTTTGCCACTAAAATCCTAATAAACACTGACAACTAAAATATTGTGTTATTGTTGTTATTGTTATGCATATTATTATTAATAATAGGGGAGGGGGGAGTAGTTCAAAAAATTAACCCCAAAAGGTTCTTCAAAAGGTTCTTTGAGGATCCATTAAAAGGGGTTATTTGAAGAACCTTTTTAAAGAGTTCTTCGAAGAACTTATAGGGGTTCCCCCACAGTTTCAATTTGAAGAACCCCTAAAGGATCCTCCAGGAACCTTTACTTTTTAGTGAAGAAAGAATTGACATTACCTTCACCTCTGACGATAAACAACGCGAACACATAAACTCCCACAATATATAAAGGGCATAGACAGCACATAGCATTTTCCAACATATTCAAAGAATTTGCAAATATTCTCCTACCATGTAAATCTGGGAACATGTTATCCTGGCCCAGGAGTTTGTGTATCTTCTCCATCCAACCCTCTACTTTCTGGTGGTATGGTTTTGGGTTTTTGAATAGATGGTACCTGTTCCCACAGAGACTTAGTATTTCTTTCAGATGAGAATCAGCTTCTTTGATGAACTCATCAAAGGTGATATTTGTCAGTTGCTCTCCAGAAGTAAAGAGGACAATCGTTTTATCTCTGATTTCACCCAAGGCTTCTTCCAATTGTTCTAATATCCCTCTCTTGCCCTCTGTGAATCGGTCAATCTGAATGACCAATAAGTACACACAACACACATCCCCACAGCGCTTTTTACATTCTATAACATGTTTGTCTGAATTTAACATATCCATGGAAGAAGTCAGGGGTATCAATGACCCTCACCTCTGTCCCAAATAACTGGCTCTGATCTACCTGACACTCTGTTGTAACAAGTACAGAGTTTACACCGCGTCTCACAAAGACACGGCGGTTGCAACCAAAAATCTCCAATATGGACTCCAGATCAAAGGATACATTTCCACCGGTCTAATGTCCATTGCTCGTGTTTCTTGGCCCAAGCAAGGCTCTTCTTCTTATTGGTGTCCTTTAGTAGTGGTTTCTTTGCAGCAATTCGACCATGATGGCCTGATTCATACAGTCTCCTCTGAACAGGTGATGTTGAGATGTGTCTGTTACTTGAACTCTGTGAAGCATTTATTTGGGCGGCAATTTCTGAGGCTGGTAACTCTAATGAACTTACCCTCTAAGGAGAGGTAAATCTGGGTCTTCCATTCCTGTGGCGGCCCTCATGAGAGCCAGTTTCATCATAGCACTTGTTGGTTTATGCGACTGCACTTGAAGAAACTTTAAAAGTTCTTGAAATGTTCCGTATTGACTGAACTTCATGTCTTAAAGTAATGATGGACTGTCATTTCTCTTTGCTTATTTGAGCTGTTCTTGCCATAATATGGACTTGGTATTTTACCAAATAGGGCTATCTTCTGTATACCCCCCCTAACTTCTCACAAAACAACTTATTGGCTCAAACATATTAAGAAGGAAAGAAATTCCACAAATTAACTTTTAAGAAGGCACACCTGTTAATTGAAATGCATTCCAGTTGACTACCTCATGAAGCTGGTTGATAGAATGTCAAGAGTGTGCAAAGCTGTCATCAAGGCAAAGGGTGGCTATTTGAAGAATCTCAAATATAACATATATTTTGATTTGTTTAACACTTTTTTGGTTACTCCATGATTCCATATGTGTTATTTCATAGTTTTGATGTCTTCACTATTATTCTACAATGTAGAAAGTAGTAAAAATAAAGAAAAACCCTTGAATGAGTAGGTGTTCTAAAACTTTAGACCGGTAAAGATGAAAAGGCTAATCCACAGTTGAAACAATAACGAGGCACCCTGTCTCTGTTTTGGTAAAAAGCTGGAGAAATGTTACCACTCTCAAATTCACAGACAGAGCTATGGATGCAATGACTAACCATGGATGATATCACAATTATAGTATTAACCATGTTTTGAGGCTATACAGTGTTAGCTTACATTTACAATGTTTACGAACATTAGAGTAAAACAAGCTTATATTTTGGGTTCTGATGGGGTGTGACAGTTGAACTAAGCTCACAAGGCGTTTATAAGTTATATTCTTCAAGATTCAATGGGTATATATCATTAATTTAGTCCCAAATCCAAAAATGTATGAAACTGCAGATTGCCCCTTTTTAAGGATAACGTTAAAAAATGAATGTACTTGTTTTTTCCAATGAAAACACATTGCATATATATTTAACATATTGAATTATGTAAATACATTGTTCTAACATTAATCTGATGACAATTACAATATTTATGTTGTATTTATTTTCAGTTAATTACAGTACCAGTCAAAAGTGTGGACACACCTACTCATTCAAGGGTTTTTCTTAATTTTTTACTATTTTCTACATTGTAGAATAATAGTGAAGACATCAAAACTATGAAATAACACATATGGAATCATGTAGTAACCAAAAAAGTGTTAAACAAATCAAAATATATGTTCTATTTGAGATTCTTCAAAGTAGCCACCCTTTGCCTTGATGACAGCTTTGCGCACTCTTGGCATTCTCTCAACCAGCTTCATGAGGTAGTCACCTGAAATGCATTTCAATTAACAGGTGTGCCTTGTTAAAAGTCAATTTGTGGAATTTCTTTCCTTCTTAATGTGTTTGAGCCAGTTGTGTTATGACAAGATAGGTATACAGAAGAAAGCCCTATTTGGTAAAATAACAAGTCCATATTATGGCAAGAACAGCTCAAATAAGCAAATTGAAACGACAGTCCATCATGACTTTAAGACATGAAGGTCTGTCAATCCGGAAAATGTCAAGAACTTTGAAAGTTTCTTCAAGAGCAGTCGCAAAAACAATCAAGCGCTATGACGAAACAGTCTCTCATGAGGACCGCCATAGGAAAGGAAGACCCAGAGTTACCTCTGCTGCAGAAGATAAGTTCATTCGAGTTACCAGCCTCAGAAATCGGCAATTAACTGCACCTCAGATTGCAGCCCAAATAAATGCTTCACAGAGTTCAGGTAACAGACACATCTCAACATCTACTGTTCAGAGGAGACTGCGTGAATTAGGCCTTCATGGCCGAATTGCTGCAAAGAAACCACTACTAAAGGACACAAATAATAAGAAGAGACTTGCTTTGGCCAAGAAACACAAGCAATGGACATTAGACCGGTGGAAAGCTGTCCTTTGGTCTGATGAGTCCAAATTTGAGATTTTTGGTTCCAACCGACGTGTCTTTGTGAGACGCAGAGTAGGTGAATGGATAATCTCTGCATGTGTGGTTCCCACCGTGAAGCATGGAGGAGGTGTGATGGTGTGGGGGTGCTTTGCTGGTGACACTGTCTGTGATTTATTTAGAATTCAAGGCACACTTAACCAGCATGGCTACCACAGCATTCTGCAGCGATACGCCATCCCATCTGGTTTGCGCTTAATGGGACTATCATTTGTTTTTCAACAGGACAATGACCCAAAACACACCTCCAGGCTGTGTCCTGGCTTCCACAATCACCCGACCTCAACCCAATTGAGATGGTTTGGAATGAGTTGGACCGCAGCGTGAAGGAAAAGCAGCCAACAAGTGCTCAGCATATGTGGGAACTCCTTCAAGACTGTTGGAAAAGCATTCCAGATGACTATCTTGTGAAGCTGGTTGAGAGAATTCCAAAAGTGTGCAAAGCTGTCATCAAAGCAAAGGGTGGCTACTTTGAAAAATCAAAAATCTCAAATATATTTTGATTTGTTTAACACTTTTTTGGTTACTACATGATTCCATATGTGTTATTTCATAGTTTCGATGTCTTCACTATTATTCTACAATGTAGAAAATAGTAAAAATAAAGAAAAACCCTTGAATGAGTAGGTGTGTCCAAACTTTTGACTGGTACTGTATGTTTGCAAATAGGTTTTTCCCAAATGTCTCTTGAATGTAACAATAAATGGGAACGGTATATTTTACCACCATCAAATTGTCAACAATGAAATCGTTAATCACCAACTAAAAAACTGTCTTCTTAAACAACTATTTGCTCAGCATCTGATGCTCAAAAAGAAAAATTGTTGTTTAAGAAGATGCTGCTCAGCATCAGATGCTGGTCAATTGTTAAATCTTGGGAATATAATGTGAAAACATGAAAATAAAGAGTTCTTGGCAAGCTGAAGAGCTGGTGTTCCAGGGAACGTGGGAGACGTTTGACTAGTCGTCGGACATCCAACAAAAATGGTGATAATACATAGGACTCAAGAGGCAGCTGAAGGAGCAGCACATCTGATTTCAGACCGATTTTCATTTTCAGTTCGATTTGTACCCGTCTGTTAGGTTTATGTACTCTTGTTTGTATATTTCTGTTTTTTGTATTTGTTTTGTTCATCATAATTAATAAATAATAAAACTAATTTAAAAAATATATATATTAAAAATAGAAATCCAATTTCAGTCGCTTTACCCCAAAAAATTATTCCATAGCAGCATGCGTATGTTCCGTTCCATTCGACGTGGGAGGCAGCGGAGGGCCTGCGAGAGCTGGGGATCCAGGCGAAGCTGTCTGAAACTAAACTAGCTACACTAAACGGCAGTGATATGTAAATGCTTCCATACAACCATTACACAGCAGGTAGTGTAAAGCATAGCGCAGATAATTTTCGACCAACCTTTACTTGGAGTTACCTTACTCTGTCTGTTTTAAATATTTTACATCAAATCTTCTCTCATTGATTGAGACAGGTGTGTGTACACCCCAAAGTTCCGCATGTCATGATGACACTCACCTGATTTGGACATAATTTAATAATGGAGCATTTTCTCATGAATTCAAACGAACCCCCTGCAACTAGACATGGAAGTTTGGAAAACGTGTTGTCTTCCTAGTCAGGAATAGAGGAAGTATCGGCAAGTAAAGATTGGTCTAAAAGTGCTATGCTTTACACTACGTACTGTGTAACGGCTTTATGGAAGCGTTTACATGTCACCGCCGTTTGTAGCACGTGGCACGCAACCATTGGTTGTTGTGTCACCTTGCCTTAGATGTGGATAGTGGCCTAAAGGACAGTAGAGAAACACTAGGCAGGCAGGGAGCGACAGGAATGGTTTGATGTAGGGAGTAGCTCAAACTCTCAGATTACTTTATTTTTTGAAAATAATGTATTATTATTTGGAACCCTTTTTTCGTACACCGTTTACAATATAAACGCTTTTCAAACTTCAAAGCGTGCAGGCCGGTCTGTAATAGTGTGCTTGTATACAGGTTTTTGATAGCATTTATACTTTTTAAACTATTACGTTTTTTGACCTTCTAAAAACACTCATCCACTTAAAATGGGATTTCTTAAACATTTGTGCTCCCATTGTTAAAAACTCACCATTCTTAAGCTGTGACTTCAAGCATTCTATTCACTGTCACGAACCGGCTCACGTTCGTAACAAAAGGGAGACACGTGGAGACAAAGAATACCCAAAGTATATAGCTAAAGTAAACTAAATCAAATAACAATGGTGTATGTAATCAGTAATCAGTAATGTAAGTGAGTGTTATGCATGCATAAATGTAATATTTCAAGGTGTTGAAAGGTGCCAAAGCAAACAACCAAAAAGCCACAGAACTACCACAACAAAAATCTATCAAAGTATCTGCCTGGAGAGAGTCTTCTCAATGACTGTAGAAGAGGTCCATTTAACCTGGAACACACCCGGGCCCAGGTGTTTCCCATGTAGCTGACGACCCTCCCAACTCCGCCCACCGGCATCCTAATAAGGAAACAAGAGCAAAGAGAGAGAATAGGGCAGACAGAGTGGGAGGGTCGTCACATCACTGTAAACACTGACTTATGACACAAATGAACTATTTTGACCACTTTCCACAAAAGATAGACAAAAAAATTAAGCTAATGAAATTTTAATCTACTTCTCTGCTTTACAAACATAATAGAAATATATTCTACCAATTAGGATACAGCTGTTTTAGTATATATTTTAGTCATATACCTCTCTCTTTTATTAAACCTTTGTTTCCTCATATCTCTCAGAACATGGAGGTTTTTAACCCTTTCAACCTTGCATAGATTTTTTTGTGGTTTCATTTCTCTGTGCATGGTGCTTCTGTTGGAAAAAAAACATAATGTGCGGGTGTGGACGCCAATCAGAGTGCTGAATTTGCCATCATGTTGAAAGAGCCTGCATGCTGGCTGCTCTGATGAACTCTTATTCTGCCACGGAGTCATTACTTAAGAACTACAGATGTATCACGTAAATCCATAGAGGCACCAGTACATCTAGTTGTAGGGAACTCTGTAGATTGTTCCATTGGGGTGCAAAGAAACCAAAAGCAGATTTACCCAACTCTGTGGAGACTGAAGGGATCTCTAGAGTTAGCCATCCTGAGACCTGGTATGGTAACTCGTACATCCGTCGGTGGCGTTTAAGACCAGGGAGGATGATTTTTTTTTTTATGAGCATGGCCTTATTCCTAATACAGCATTTTGGATGACTGTCATTCATATTCCATTCACCCAGTTCAATGTAACAGCTATAAGTTTAGGCTACTACATGATACTCCAATTTTCCCTGTACCAATGAGGTTGCTACAACCTAGCCAATGAATTAAACTTTACAACCTAGGTGCACAAGTCGAGATAATGTTTAGTAATCACGGTGACAGACAGTGACACTTTCAATACCGCCTTGCACACTCTTGCCTGCATCTCACTAATCTAGGGTGTAATCATTAGTCCAACAGTTGCAAATGTGAGTTTCTATTGGACAAATTCAGATATGTTTATCCCCGTTTCATTCAGTTTCCTTCTGTTTAAGAATAGTTTGTCAACAGAATCCGCGGAAAGAATTCCTCCCTGATCACACGCAAACACACAGTTCACTTTCATAGCAGCCACATATAAACAGCATGATCACTTTGCTCATTGTATACAGTATATAATTCATTTTCGCAACTATCTACATTCTCTCCTCCTCTCACCCTTTCCCTTCGTTTGTGGACTTCAGTGCACAACACATCAGCTGACCAGGTGAAAACACTTTTCCAAGCCAAACCTTCATATCCTAAACGCTAATCACTACACACAGCCTACATCATTGTCATGTAATCCTGTTCGCAAGGGACTATTATTACTAGAGAACCTTGGTTTTGTATTTATTACCTCAGAATGTCTGTTAATCCAGAAAATGATTCGGACGGGATTCTTTTTTTCCAAACTGCCCCGTGTAATTATTTATTTTTGTCAATAAATTGACAGTTATGACAGAAAGCAGGAGGTTTTTTTCTAGGCGTGAAGATATTTCAACAAGTCCAGGCGATAAGGGGGCTACACTGACAACTCGAGCTTGGCTCCCAAGTTTCTAAACCATACCAAATCATCTTTGGAATAGTTTCGCTATAATATTTTAATTGAGGAAGTGTGATCATAATCATTAGGTTATTTTAGCGGTCCGCAATACATCCTAAATGCCCCCCAGCCTTCAGATGTGAGCTAAACAGTGCACTTGCACTTGAGATGTGTTTTAAGGATATGGATGAGAAAGGTTCATTTTCAAACGTTTATATCAGTTGTATGCCGCTTTGCAATCTATTGACAGCAAGGGTTGCATAGGCGCAATATTTATGATGCATTTGGCAATATTCAATTCATACGCACAAAACATATAAACAAAAGCATTCACTGTGAAAGTCGATACACGTAGGACCTTCATATAAAGGCTATGAAGCACTTCTTTTAATTTATCAAATCAGTTGTTGTTTTCTTACTCAAACCACTACGCAAACTCGTACGTCTTAAATGTTATAAATTATGTTAGTTATGGCGGAAGTTTATGTAAGAGCAATGAATCGATCATTAACTCTCATTCTGCCACTGAGTCATTACTTAAGAACTACAGCTGTATCACGTAAATTAAGTGTTATTTGCATGTGAAAATGTCATGGAATGCATTTGTTCCATTAACATTTTTGTTGGTGGCCCAGTCTTTGAAGGTATTCATAAATGAAGGAGGGTGGCTTTAAGCATCCTCATCACAAGCTCCACAACCCCCCGGCTTACCAACTACAACTCTGGTTTCAACCACGTGGAATGCAGCCTAGCAGAACCTGCTGTGGGAATCTACCTCTCTCTTGTTATTAAACCATTGTTTCCTCATGTCTCTCTGAACATTCAAGTTTTTAAAGACTAAAAAGAACATTGTAGGGCTCTGGCCTTGAGCTAGGACCCTGAAATGCTGATACAGTTTGGTCCCACCACCGGTCTTAACACATTCTTACTTAACAGTATGTTGTAAATAGTATGTAATACAATTAGTACACAGTAGCCTATGCAGTTTCAGTAGGTAGTAGGCGAGACAGATTTCGGACACGGCCTCTGTACTAGTCTAAAGACAGTTTGTGAAGGAGTAGTCGTTGCGTTCCAAGATGGCCGCTCCATTTAGGACTATAACGGCCATTTCTGATTCGTCAAATTTGATAAAATGCTGCAGGATTGTAGATCCCACCAACAGTAACTGGCACTACAGATGTATGGTCTTAATTTTAGCCAGTTTGCTACAGCAGGAAAATAATCCTGCAGAAACAGGAAATGGGAATTATTATGGGGATTATAATTAATGTACATTTTTGTAGGGGTTGATCCATTTTTCCAAAGGGAAATTACAAACTTCAGAAGCCTTTTTAAACCTGAAATGCACTAGAAGTTTTACATTTCCTGCATTGCAGGAAAGTTCTCCTGCAACAGGGTGATCATATTAAGATCCTACATCCATACTTTTAGGCCAACTTCTTTCTAGGGCTGGCAATACCGGGTGGCAACATAGTAGGCTAAGTGAATTACCATGCCTGGTTTTGCCCCTGTAGAGCAGTCGGCCTGCCAGAGGCGCATACGGGGACAGAGAGACTATATGGCAGGGGTCCACACATGATCTAAGGAGAGGGGATGTAATAATGTAATATTAACTAGTTAAACCTTTTTAATCCCAGGGCGGGGACAAATTGATGGTTGAGGCTTTCCGATTTCTTATCTCACTAGCTAGGTTTCCATCAATTTGTTGGAAGATTTTCATGCGTATATTCGGCCAAAGAATATGCACATTTTACCAGCAGTGGTGTGTTTCCATCAAACTGGCTTCTTGCCAATAAGAAAATGTGTTTACTGACGTGGTGCACATAAAAAGCATTTTATCGTTACATACTTTCTAATTTACCTAATAAAAAAATGAAATGATATGTGTTTCCATCCCATTTGGCACATAAAGTCTGCCATAAACAGTAAATGTGCCCACTCTGGTCTTGGCACGTGCTATAGATGGATGACTTGGCACAGGCATTGGATCTATGTGCAACATGATCACAATCACTACTCTTCAATGCTTCAGTCTGACAAAGATGGAGAGAGGTCGTATTGGGGGGACTGACCCCTTGTTCAAGGCTCAGTGTAACAGCTAATCAGATCCCAAACATAGAGCAGCATTATAGCTGTCTATAGCCCTGTTGTTGAGCTGCCTCATCAACCACTACAAAACCACCACTAGGGGGACACCTTTACCTTACAAAGCTACATCAAAACCTTCATGTCGCTCATTGCCTGCCATGTGTTTCTCTAGTCTACATGAACACTCAACACAGGTCAGACCGTATAGAGAAAGTCTGGCCCATTGTCTACAGGGACGGAAGTAACTGAAAATACCAGAGGAGATACCTGAACCGAGAACAGTATGAGAAAATGTGCTGAATCACTTGGTATGTAAATGTAGTGTATTGGGATTATGTCTGTGTTAAATGTTTTTCATGAAGAAATGGAATGTTGTTTCATTTAGTGCAAGAAGGGGGGATGTTTTATGATCTTATTTGAAATGTGGCGTTTGGAGGGTGACGTCCCAGGGGAGACTGGTGATTGGCCAGAAGAGGGGGTAACCCATATTTTGGCATTGTCTATATAAGAGGGGGTGAGACACATAAAGGACAGAGCGTTATTATAATTCGAGGACACTGCTCTCCAGACCTCGCGAGTCTGTAAACTTATGCTGTAACCTCGGGGTATGAATAAAAGCCTTTGAACACGGTGCAGCCTAAGCAGACTCCTTAATTGACGGTAACAACTACAAATAACCGACACTACAAATGGGGGCTCGTCCGGGATTCTGATCTCATCGTTCTTGGTCCCTTTCCTGGATTCGCGAGTTGACTACTGCCCAAGCCGGCTTTAAAAAGGTGAGATTACTCACAAAGAATTTGGGCATTGGTTATCCCGCTGATTCATGAGAGGGCTTTGAAGGTGTACAGTTAAAAGTACTTGGGTCGTTGTTGATGTAGGGTGTTGCTGTCGATTAGGAGTCTGATAATAATTATTCTAAAATTGTACAGCAATTGAAGGCAGGTATGAATGGCAGATATTGGCAGAATAAAGTAAGGGAAATACGTATATAATTTTAGAGCATTGCAGGTTTAGATAAGCCCTCGTGACGAACGGGGCGACCACAGGGTGGGCCACAAAACCTGGCAACGCTTTAGGAGTTTCAGGTCAGTCTTGGACTGGGGTTGGTGGGACATTTTCTTGGGGATGGCTTGCTCAGCTTCTGTCCGACGGGATATTTGCATGGGGGGGATCGCTCATAGAAATAGCCATACTCACGGCAGAATAAATTTAGGGCAAACGAAACAGTAATCAATTAAAGACGCAATGCGGGTTTTGTTACATGTTGTGGGCCGCAGTTGGCTAAAGGCTAATGCTAATGCTAAATGCTAAATGTGTGTGGTGTCACATTGTACCTAAAGCTAATGCTAATTGCTAAATGCTAATGGTGTTGCGTGCTACATGATAATTTTAACCTTAGAGGTCCACTGCGATGGATTCAAGCCTCTTAAACTTGTTTGTATGTGGGTGGAACTGAAAGTTCTACGCAAATGTGAGTTCTGTTATGTGTTATTGTCTGGCTATAAGGGTAAAATAGAGAACTGAGGTAGGACGCTGGCGTTCTATGGTATGGTTAAGAAGCATGGGGTTAAATTGGATGTGCGCATGCGCATGATTTTACGGCGCTAAAACTACGACATGCGGTTATGTGCTAAGACTACAAAACACGGCATTTTGGGTAAGGGTCATAGGTCTCTGGGGTTACCCTGCAAGGGAAAATAGTCACCGATAAGTGGAAGGAACACGAATCTTCTAAAGCGTTAAAGTAACTGTTATTCGAATCTGAAACTACTGTTGACTATGAGGTGAAAACGGAGATGCAGTGGGACTGTTAAACTGTTAACTCTTTAGGTTTGGGACAGAGAGAGAAAATTGTCCTTCCATGGTAAAATTGTATTGAGGAATGGTTTTGTGCATGCGTTTAATTTTGCGACACTACACTGCAGAAAGGGGGAGTTTATGGCACGAGATTAGGGCACGTTTTGGTTTACGGCACTAAACTACACCACGAGGGTATGCTAAAACTACAACAAAGGGGATTGTGGGTACAGGGTCATATTTCTGCTGCGTGCTGCAGGAAGACAGAGAAATAGACACAGATATTTTAACACGAATCGTCTAGTTTAAACGGCGGTTGGTTAAAGATGAAACTTGTTTTGGGACCTATTGAATTTATAAATTAGATATATGGTAACGGAGTATGATAAATTGAATTAAATAATTAAATGACGGATTAAAATAAAATAAAAAATGTTTTTGAGCGATCTATATTTAGTCCTGAGTTCAATCTTAGAGCGAATGTAGAACGAACGAATATTGAATGGTTGGAAATACTCAGGGATTGCATTAACTACTAAAATGTTATTCTGTGTGTCTGGTCTTTTTGAAATATGAGAGGAACAGGGAACGACGAGACGACAGGAGGAGAGAGAGAGAGGAGGGGCTGACGGGTGCGTGACGTGACAAGGTGTGACGCAGGCAGAGGATCAGATATCAGGCTAGGTTACAAAATCTTCCAATTCGGAATATGTGATGTAATGACAATTTTGCATAGGCTTGGCAAATACTATTTCATTAAAAATTGCATTTTGGGAGGCTCTGTGCATCACTGGACGGCAGTTCGATTGGAAATCAGGTACTGACATTATTCTGAAATTAAGATACTTGGGTTTATATTAAACAATGGAGGTTATGGAAATTTTAGTAATGGTAGGGTTACAGGCTTTGTTTATGGGTATTGTAGTCTGAAGTTTAATACTTGCATTTTATTTCCTGATGGGTTATGGTGAGAGAGCCACTAATTGCTAAATTGGTAAGATAGGATAGCATATAGAAATAAAAATTGATTTTAATTATTCATAATTTTTAATTGATTTTTTAATTGATTTTTTATTTTAATTAGAAATGGTTTTTGAATAAAACATTTAATTGAATTTTTTAATATTCATATTTTGGTTGATTTGATTTTGGGGGGGGGAAAAAAATATATATATATTTTTTTTGGGGGTTGTTTATGGTTATATTAAGAATTACAGGGGGGAAGCCATAGGCTACATAGGCTATATAGTCTAAAATAAGATAGTTCACAATAAAGGAATATAAAAGGGTTGTTACAATGGGGCAAAAGATATCAGGACTATGAAAGTCATTACACGGGTTGAAATAGTGGTAATCCTTTAACTAAAGTGTTGCTAGGTTATCCGGCAAGTGAAACAAAAGTTGCTCTTCATTCTCAAACAAAAATTGATAAAATATTCCAGCGATAAGATAACCAAAGCTATAAATAAGGCTTAAAAAGTAGAGCTTAGGGATGTTTATCCTCAGCTTCCAGTGATCATCCAGGAGGGTGATTATTGCATCAGAGATGAAGATGAATCAAAACTCAAGATCCAGAAGAAAATGAGATGTCTGGAAGAAAAGAGGGAGGCTAAGCAGGATGGAACTTGAAGGAGATGAGGATGATGAAGATGAGAGTGATTGATGAGAGGTCATGGGTGGATGTGACTCTGTGATCAGAAGGAAGTTGGCAAGAGAGGAAAGAAGAAGGATACTAGAGATTTGATCTCTGATGGAAGTTGAAGGATACAAGAGCAAAGAAGAAATGGAGGTATAGACCGATGCTTATCATGCCTGGATAAAGCAAATAGTTTAGAAGAAGTAACACAGCTGAAGATACAGAAGAGGAGAAACTGCTGAGGAAAGGATCTCAAGAATTGAAGAAGAAGAACACATTGAGGCCATTGGTAAGAAGATGATGGAAGATGATATTTCGAGGACAAAACTTAGAAGATAACCTTTTGAAGAATACTGATATGTCAACAACGAGAAGAACAGGACGAAGAAAACTCAATCAAATACAACTTACAACTGGTGGAGGAGAAGAAGAAGAGAAGCGTTGGTTATGAAGAATCAGAGTGAACCAAATCAACAATCACTGTTACAGCTTCAACTGAACAATATCAAATGCAATTGTACCAGCCAAGGGGGTACCAGGTGTTTCATATCCACAGCCAGGTTCTGGACAGATACAGAATTGGAGAGGAAGAGGACGAGAAGAATTGGAGAAGAAGGAGGAGGAAGATTTCAACTACACTTCCAGCAACTTTCAGAAGACTGTTAGAATTATGGACAGGTTGGTCACTTTACCTGTGAGTGCAATGGGCCAGGAGGAAACAACAGAGGAAGATAAAGGAGCAAGTGAAGATCACCTGTTAGTGCCTAGAAGATACGAAGGGGGGTGTCAGCTGAGAGCATCGATTAGAGAAGAAGAGAAAATATCTAACAATTGAAGTAAAAACAGAGAGAAGTGATGGTGAATAGTGGAAAAACTTATCTGTGTTCAGCCTAAAGAGGTTAAACATATTACTATGTAAAATTAACTAATAAGGATAGGAATTTGAGGTAGTAAAACAGTTTACTCTTAGGGAATCAATTGAGCTATGCTATAGAACTCAAAGAGAAATTAAAATAGACATACTAATATTAGAGGGTTTTTGGGAATCATTTGCTTAAAAAAGATAATATCATAGGAAGGATGATAATGTATTAGACAATGTCTGAACATAAAGTTAAAAGGGGTGACTGTTATTCTGGGTTACATTCTTACACTAAGAGATTTCAGGCTAGGCTAGAGGTGTTTAGTCGTTTTGCCAAGTCTGTGTAAAGTCAGAAGCATGTGGGGACTTCCCCAATCACATATCCTCAAAATTGGTGGTGAAGGAATTTTGGGAATAAATCAGTGGGAAAGGTTTTTTAAAGGTTAGGAGACAAGATTAGATTAACATAAGTTAGGAGAACTAGGGTTGAAGGAACTCTAAGACATTAAGCTAAGTTTCAAAGTTAGTAGTAAGACAGAGAGAGAACAGTGATGAAGGACATTCTAGAGTTTAGTGGGAAGATAGGGTAGGAGTTTAGATCTGTTAGGAGCAGATGCATTGAGAAAGTATGTGTTGCTGAATGATAAGAGAAGATTGAGGGTGATTGAGTATCTATATTTACAGTTCCCAGCAGGGAGATCAAGGTAATTATGGGTGTATTTTGTTATAATCAAAAGTTTGAAAGTTTAGAGGTAGGACTGAGAGGGGGAAAAAGTGACACTAGTGGTGATAGATGAAAGTACAAGCAGAGACAACTTTTCTTTGGGGAAAACTAGAAGAAAATAAGGACATTAACACTTCAGTCTATTAAAACAACAGTGAGAAGCAATTTAACTCTTTCAACATTGATAGTTATTAAAGTCATAAATATATCGCATTTGATTATAAGGGTCCAGCACCAATTATAGGGGGAAAAGACTGTTATTAGGGTTAGGATGGTGACGTTTCTCTCATATGGAGAGATAATTAGGGAGAATAAGTATTGTTATCAGGACCAGGAGAAGCAAGCTGTTGCATCTAATCAAAGGAGATATAGTTTGTACAACGATATGAAGTGGAAGAGAGTTATGAGTGACTGTTCACTTATTTTGCGTAAGATTAGGGAGAATATATGTGGGCTTATCTAGTGCAAGCGTTAAAATTTGTTCCGGTTAAGAATTATTGGTTAAAGGGCTATGTAATTCGTAAAGTGACGCTTATAATGGAAGATTTGAAATCTGTTGAAGCTTCCACAGTCATTGAGGGAGGTCAGGATAAGTTTATTACAGTAGTCACTCCAACAGTGAATAATACACATAGGATATTGGTAGCTTTCCCACTAGAAGGAATTAAGGGTGTTAATTAATCAACTAAATCAACTACGTTAATGGTAACTTTGGGAAGGGATTAATGATACGATGGCAATAGCAAATGTAGGAAGTATGACACCGACACCAACTTTTCTGAAATTAAAGGAGGTAGCAGGAGGGACTCAGGAGTTTATGGTACGGATAGAGAGTGCTGTCAATGATGGTACGAATAGGGTTAAAATAGGAGAGCAGATAGTAATAGAAACAATAGATTCATCTGAAATAGAGAATATAGATTCATCATGGAGCTGCAGGATGAGGTCTTTCATTTTGATGACAGACAGGGAGAGGTATCTGATCAGTACCGCTCGTTCTTCTGTTGTGGAAATTAGAGATAGATTAACTCATTCTGTAAGATCAGTGAGGAATCTTGAGGGTCCATGGCTGTTGGGAATTCCAGCACCAAACATTTTAGACGGTCGCGCAGCCTCTATCAGGTTTGGGTCAGTCTTATGCTTTGTCATGACTGTGGTATCAGCAACAGTCATTGACAGATAAAATAATGTCGTTGTCAGAACAGTGGTTTAAGCCTAGGTTTAAGGGTTATTGGGTTAAATGAATTACCCTATGGGAATTGGTAAATGGGAAGAGAAATCAGGTAACAGCGAACCCTGAAGTATTCAGGTGAAACATTGAGGGCTAAAAGTTGTTTTTGTTCTAATAAAACATATGAGGTAAGGGGTATGTTTATGGGAATATCAGATGGTGATGAGTATAGGATAACTTTGAGTATGCATGATCTTAAGGGTAGTAATGAGAAATATAATGTTAATTTTTATATACCAGATAGTAAGAAGAGCAGGACTTTGATGGTTAAAAGATTAGCTTTTGACTGACAATGTGACTATTGGGAATTTTAGAGATATTTGGTGGGTTTGTGATGATAGAGTATATTCTTACCCTATGGAGGGATAGGATGTTGTTACATGTCAACGTTTAAGCTTCCATATGAGGTTTTTACCATTAAAAGAGAGATAGCACCGAACACAGAAATCTGAAGCTAGGGTTGAAAATGGGGTGAAAAGAGATATGGTGACATTTAATAGTCTTCAAGCCTATCATTGAAGGATAAGTCTAAGGGAGAAGGGGGGACTTTTTCCATGATATGGTGTAACATTTGGGAAGATCATATTGATAAATATTAGTTATACTTTGAGTTCAGATAGTTCAGATAATATCACTGGGGTTATATATATGCATTGAATAATATAGGGGATGCATTTGGTAGATCTGGTTGCAAGATCAGTTAGGCCAGTAGGGGCAGTGATGGGTTACATTTTGATGACAGCTTTGATAGCACTGTGTAATATGTTACTGACCTTTGAGAAAGTTATGATATTGAGATAGGTTGGAGAGTGAGGCCTGGAGACAACACTCAGATGCCGTGGTTGACTGTTCCTGATCTGGAGGAAGATGGATGGACTACTGATGGATAAATATCATTTTTTTATGAGTTGATGATTTTTCAAAAAATTTTCAATATTAGTGTGATTTGTAGTATGATTTATGAATCAAAGGGGGGAATGGGTTTATGTGATTCATACATCATTTATATATCATTTTTAAATTCTTAGGTGATATTGAGCTTTAATTTGAAAATGTTGTTTTGCAAAAGATACTGTTTGGTCGTTTCTTTTCTTTTCTTCCAGAAGCATTTGGGGATACATGTGGAGATTTAAATACTCAAACAAAGACAATATGAAGGGACAATATGACTGGAGGAGATGAAACAAGGAGGGTGTGGCCGATTCCATCAACAAATCCATTGGAAGTCGAGACTACGGGGAGATGAAGTGTAGTGGACTACATTCCAGTGTTTGCAATGAAATATAGACATGTGTAATACATAATTGTGTCATATTCTTAGGTATTAATTTTTGTAGAATGATGTTTGATGTTATTGGATACATGTGAGGATCTTAGATGTTTTTGTTTATTTCGGTGGTGTTTAGGGACAGGAGTCTAGGCAGGGAGAGGTTCACTGTAAGGTCCTATGGGTTGACCAGCCTTACAGTGGATGTTTTTGGATAGGATTTTGTTTGCAGGGGTTTACATGTGTATTTAATTGCATCATAGTTTCTAATGCATTTACATGGTTTATGAGGTTATCTGGAGTACCGAGGTGGTTGCCTGGGGCAGAGGGACCGTGAGAGAATTTTACTGTCTTGATTGGATGGATGGATTTGGAACGAAGGTTGCCGGACAGTTTTTCGCTCTTACACTCCATAAAGATTTATTCATAATTCATAGAAAGGTATTTACACTCTAGAGAAGAATGTTTTTGGCTTAAGGTTAAGGATACTCAATAAGATAAATTGTTACTGGTCATAATCCTATTCTGTTTGTTTTCGAGACTTTTAGTTTAGTCTCGAAGGGGTTAAATGTAGTGTATTGGGATTATGTCTGTGTTAAATGTTTTTCATGAAGAAATGGAATGTTGTTTCATTTAGTGCAAGAAGGGGGGATGTTTTATGATCTTATTTGAAATGTGGCGTTTGGAGGGTGACGTCCCAGGGGAGACTGGTGATTGGCCAGAAGAGGGGGTAACCCATATTTTGGCATTGTCTATATAAGAGGGGGTGAGACACATAAAGGACAGAGCGTTATTATAATTCGAGGACACTGCTCTCCAGACCTCACGAGTCTGTAAACTTATGCTGTAACCTCGGGGTATGAATAAAAGCCTTTGAACACGGTGCAGCCTAAGCAGACTCCTTAATTGACGGTAACAACTACAAATAACCGACACTACATAAACAAAGTCGTTTAATGTGTGTGCCTCTTGGTAACAACAAATACTTTCTCCATCTTGATAATAGTTTCCTGTAAAGGCGTTTAATGTGCGTGCCTCTTGCTCACAACAAATACTTCCTCCATCTTTATAATAGTTTCCTGTAAAGGCGTTTAATGTGCGTGCCTCTTGCTCACAACAAATACTTCCTCCATCTTTATAATAGTTTCCTGTGCTGAAGAAAATTGTGCTGTTGATCTAATGATGCATACTTGAATCGATTTGTAACTTGTTAAGAGAGCAGTTATGATGGCGCTTACATTTATTTGAATGCAGTTTGAAAAGTAATGAGGATAGCTGAGGTGGGACCAAGTCACTATTATTTGAGTCACAAGCAAGTCTCAAGTCACAAGGTTCGAGTCTCAAGTTGAGTCCCAAGTAGAACGGGTCAAGACTCGAGTCAAGTTCAAGTCGTGCATTTTCTAAAAGTAAGTCAAGTTGAGTCACAACTTTTCAAGTCAAGTAAAAACTAAATCTATACATGCAACGACTTGTTCAACTACAACTCTTTGTCTATTTATTGAGGATACCAGACTGACCTTTTCATTATTTTGTCTACGACACATTTTGAATAGCCCATGTAATTGTAAAATAGGGACCTTGTAGCAGTCATAAGGGCATGAAATCAGTCGAATGGCAAGGCAGGTTGACATGCTCAGAGTGTAGATTTATTTACAGGTCTTGGTGATCCAATGGTGAAAGCCCCATATCATACAAAATATACAAGTAGATTGACCAAATATGTACGGGCAATAGCCCAAAAGAAATAGCCTCTATCAGGCTTAACCTGGCCTATCTGAACGGACACAGGTAGAGGGCAAGAATGTACAGCATCCCCTTAAGAAACCACATCAAATCTGTCTAACAGGAGCTCAAACAGGTAGGCCTACATAATATTAGCACAGGGCCCCCAGGACCATACAATTACCCAATTGGCAATTACAACCAATAAACTGGTCTACAATGTAAAAGACAATTCCCACATCTATTACAAATCAAAATATATGTTATATTTGAGATTCTTCAAAGTAGCCACCCTTTGCCTTGATGACAGCTTTTCACACTCTTGGCATTCTCTCAACCAGCTTCATGAGGTAGTCACCTGGAATGCATTTCAATTAACAGGTGTGCCTTGTTAAAAGTCAATTTGTGGAATTTCTTTCCTTCTTAATGCGTTCGAGCCAATCAGTTGTGATGTGACGTGACAAGGTAGGTATACAGAAGATTGCCCTATTTGATGAAATACCAAGTCCATATTATGGCAAGAACAGCTCAAATAAGCAAAGAGAAACAACAGTCCATCATTACTTTAAGACATGAAGGTCTGTCAATCCGGAAAATTTCAAGAACTTTGAAAGTTTCTTCAAGTGCTGTTGCAAAAACAATCAAGCGCTATGACGAAACTGTCTCTCATGAGGACCGCCATAGGAAAGGAAGACCCAGAGTTACCTCTGCTGCAGAGGATAAGTTCATTAGAGTTACCAGCCTCAGAAATCGGCAATTAACTGCACCTCAGATTGCAGCCCAAATAAATGCTTCACAGAGTTCAAGTAACAGACACATCTCAACATCTACTGTTCAGAGGAGACTGCGTGAATCAGACCTTTGTGGCCGAATTGCTGCAAAGAAACCACTACTAAAGGACACCAATAAGAAGAAGAGACTTGCTTTGGCCAAGAAACACGAGCAATGGACATTAGACCGGTGGAAAGCTGTCCTTTGATCTGATGAGTCCAAATTTGAGATTTTTGGTTCCAACCGCCTTGTCTTTGTGAGACGCAGAGTAGGTGAATGGATGATCTCTGCATGTGTGGTTCCCACCATGAAGCATGGAGGAGGAGGTGTGATGGTGTGGGGGTGCTTTGCTGGTGACACTGTCTGTGATTTATTTAGAATTCAAGGTACACTTAACCAGCATGGCTACCACAGCATTCTGTAGCGATACGCCATCCCATCTGGTTTGCGCTTAATGGGACTAACATTTGTTTTTCATCAGGACAATGACCCAAAACACACCTCCAGGCTGTGTAAGGGTTATTTGACCAAGAAGGAGAGTGATGGAGTGTTGCATCAGATGACCTGCCTCCACAATCACCCGACCTCAACCCAATTGAGATGGTTTGGGATGAGTTGGACCGCAGAGTGAAGGAAAAGCAGCCAACAAGTGCTCAGCATATGTGGGAACTCCTTCAAGACCATTGGGAAAGCATTCCAGATGACTACCTCATGAAGCTGGTTGAGAGAATGCCAAGAGTGTGCAAAGCTGTCATCAAGGCAAAGGGTGGCTACTTTGAAGAATCAAAAATCTCAAATATATTTTGATTTGTTTAACACTTTTTTGGTTACTACATGATTTCATATGTGTTATTTCATAGTTTTGATGTCTTCACTTTTATTCTACAATGTAGGAAATAGTAAAAATAAAGAAAAACCATTGAAGGAGTAGGTGTGTCCAAACTTTTGACTGGTACTGTATGTTTGCAAATAGGTTTTTCCCATATGTCTCTTGAATGTAACAATATATGGGAACGGTATATTTTACCACCATCAAATTGTCAACAATAAAATAATTCATCACCAACTAAAAAACAGTCTTCTTAAACAACTATTTTTCATTTTTTTGCTCAGCATCTGATGCTCAAAAAGAAAAATTGTTGTTTAAGAAGATGCTGCTCAGCATCAGATGCTGATCAATTGTTAAATCTTGGGAATATGATGTGAAAACATGAAAATAAAGAGTTCATGGCAAGCTGAAGAGCTGGTGTTCCAGGGAAAGTGGGAGACGTTTGACTAGTCATCGGACATCCAACGAAAACAGGGAGAATAGGTAGGAATCAAGAGGCAGCTGAAGGAACAGCACATCTGATTTCAGCCCGATTTTCATTTTCAGTTCGATTTTTACCCGTCTGTTAGGTTTATGTACTCTTGTTTGTAAATTTCAGTTTTTTGTATTTGTTTTGTTCATAATAATAAATAAATAAATAAATATATATATATATAAAAAATATAAATCCGATTTCAGTCGCTTTACCCCGCCCATCTAAAAAATGTCCTGCATAGCAGCGTGCAGCAGTTCCGTTCCATTCGACGTGGGAGGCAGCGGAGGGCCTGCGAGAGCTGGGGATCCAGGCGAAGCTGTCTGAAACTAAACTAGCTACACTTTGAAATGGCAGTTTTATGTAAATGCTTCCATACAGCCGTTACACAGTAGGTAGTATAAAAAATAGCACAGATAATTTTAGACCAACCTTTACTTGGAGTTACCTTTGTGAGAGATTTATTATTTTTATAATTGATGGGATGACTAACTTAGAAATAATGCATTCTTGACTGGGCTAATGTAGGTTGTGTCACCTGGCAAGCTGTGATTGATGTGAAGAGCTGTTTTAGGGGGTAAAATGAGATAAGGATTTGTGTCTCCAAATACTAGACTATACTGGTTCTTTGTGATCTGTGAACCTTCCTTGGACGTAGGAATGGTGTCTAAGGGAGCTGGCTCTTCTCACTATGACAGGTTGTTATGATAAACGTATGCCTGGTAACAGAAGAGGCGGGGAACAGCCGGTGCGCCAACGGATAGGCTGAGTAAGTCTAAACCACGCTCAAGTCTCTACTCTGATTGGCCAGCAGAGAGGTGGGAAACTCTCTCTGTAAGAGTATTTGAAGAACAATCTGAAACAATGGATTTAGTTCTCTGAAGTGCCCTGCGAGGTATTTCAAAGAGCCCGTATATACGAAACATCATATTTACCATTGAAGGTTTTTGCATTAATTAAAATAACTAGTATATCTTAGAAGTCGTGTTGACCTCTTTTGTTCCTAATGCCAGATTTGAATTGACGCAACTTTGACACCTTTCTCTGTCTGTTTTAAATATTTAAAATCAAATCTTCTCTCATTGATTGAGACAGGTGTGTGTACACCCCAAAGTTCCGCATGTCATGATGACACTCACCTGATTTGGACTTCATTTAATAATGGAGCATTTTCTCATGAATTCAAACGAACCCCCTGCAACTAGACATGGAAGTTTGGAAAACGTGTTGTCTTCCTAGTCAGGAATAGAGGAAGTATCGGCAAGTAAAGATTGGTCTAAAAGTGCTATGCTTTACACTACGTACTGTGTAACGAATTTATTGGAAGCGTTCACATGTCACCGCCGTTTGTAGCACGTGGCACGCAACCATTGGTTGTTGTGTCACCTTGCCTTAGATGTGGATAGTGGCCTAAAGGACAGTAGAGAAACACTAGGCAGGCAGGGAGCAACAGGAATGGTTTGATGTAGGGAGTAGCTCAAACTCTCAGATTACTTTATTTTTTGAAAATAATGTATTATTATTTGGAACCCTTTCTTCGTACACCGTTTAAAATATAAACGCTTTTCAAACTTCAAAACGTGCAGGCCGGTCTGTAATAGTGTGCTTGTATACAGCTTTTTGATAACATTTATACTTTTTAAACTATTACGTTTTTTGACCTTCTAAAAAAACGAATCCACTTAAATGGGATTTCTTAAACATTTGTGCTCCCATTGTTAAAAACTCACCATTCTTAAGCTGTGACTTCAAGCATTCTATTCACTGTAAACACTGACTTATGACACAAATGAACTATTTTGACCTCTTTCCGCAAAAGATAGACAAAACAATTAAGCTAATGAAATTGTAATCTACTTCTCTGCTTTACAAACAGATTAGAAATATATTCTACCAATTAGGATACAGCTGTTTTAGTATATATTTTAGTCATATACCTCTCTCTTTTATTAAACCTTTGTTTCCTCATATCTCTCAGAACATGGAGGTTTTTAACCCTTTCTACCTTGCATAGATTTTTTTGTGGTTTCATTTCTCTGTGCATGGTGCTTCTGTTGGAAAAAATACATAATGTGCGGGTGTGGACGCCAATCAGAGTGCTGAATTTGCCATCATGTTGAAAGAGCCTGCATGCTGGCTGCTCTGATGAACTCTTATTCTGCCACGGAGTCATTACTTAAGAACTACAGATGTATCACGTAAATCCATAGAGGCACCAGTACATCTATTTGTAGGGAACTCTGTAGATTGTTCCATTGGGGTGCAAAGAAAGCAAAAGCAGATTTACCCAACTCTGTGGAGACTGAAGGGATCTCTAGAGTTAGCCATCCGTGAGACCTGGTATGGTAACTAGTATGTCTAAAGCAGTGGCGGTCGGTGGCGTTTAAGACCAGGGAGGATGATTTTCTTTTAAATGAGCATGGCCTTATTCCTAATACAGCATTTTGGATGACTGTCATTCATATTCCATTCACCCAGTTCAATGTAACAGCTATAGGTTTAGGCTACTACATGATACTCCAATTTTCCCTGTACCAATGAGGTTGCTACAACCTAGCCAATGAATTAAACTTTACAACCTAGGTGCACAAGTCGAGATAATGTTTAGTAATCACGGTGACAGACAGTGACACTTTCAATACCGCCTTGCACACTCTTGCCTGCATCTCACTAATCTAGGGTGTAATCATTAGTCCAACAGTTGCAAATGAGAGTTTCTATTGGACAAATTCAGGTATGTTTATCCCTGTTTCATTCAGTTTCCTTCTGTTTAAGAATCGTTTTTCAACAGAATCCGCGGAAAGAATTCCTCCCTGATCACACGCAAACACACAGTTCACTTTCATAGCAGCCACATATAAACAGCATGATCACTTTGCTCATTGTATACAGTATATAATTCATTTTCGCAAACTATCTACATGCTCTCCTCCTCTCACCCTTTCCCTTCGCTTGTGGACTTCAGTGCACAACACATCAGCTGACCAGGTGAAAACACTTTTCCAAGCCAAACCTTCATATCCTAAATGCTAATCACTACACACAGCCTACATCGTTGTCATGTAACCCTGTTCGCAAGGGACTAGTATTACTAGAGAACCTTGGTTTTGTATTTATTACCTCAGAATGTCTGTTAATCCAGAAAATGATTCGGACGGGATTCTTTTTTTCCAAACTGCCCCGTGTAATTATTTATTTTTGTCAATAAATTGACAGTTATGACAGAAAGCAGGAGGTTTTTTTCTAGGCGTGAAGATATTTCAACAAGTCCAGGCGATAAGGGGGCTACACTGATAACTCGAGCTTGGCTCCCAAGTTTCTAAACCATACCAAACCATCTTTGGAATAGTTTCGCTATAATATTTTCATTGAGGAAGTGTGATCATAATCATTAGGTTATTTTAGCGGTCCGCAATACATCCTAAATGGCCCCCAGCCTTCAGATGTGAGCTAAACAGTGCACTTGCACTTGAGATGTGTTTTAAGGATATGGATGAGAAAGGTTCATTTTCAAACGTTTATATCAGTTGTATGCCGCTTTGCAATCTATTGACAGCAAGGGTTGCATAGGCGCAATATTTATGATGCATTTGGCAATATTCAATTCATACGCACAAAACATATAAACAAAAGCATTCACTGTGAAAGTCGATACACGTAGGACCTTCATATAAAGGCTATGAAGCACTTCTTTTAATTTATCAAATCAGTTGTTGTTTTCTTACTCAAACCACTACGCAAACTCGTACGTCTTAAATGTTATAAATTATGTTAGTTATGGCGGAAGTTTATGTAAGAGCAATGAATCGATCATTAACTCTCATTCTGCCACTGAGTCATTACTTAAGAACTACAGCTGTATCACGTAAATTAAGTGTTATTTGCATGTGAAAATGTCATGGAATGCATTTGTTCCATTAACATTTTTGTTGGTAGCCCAGTCTTTGAAGGTATTCATAAATGAAGGAGGGTGGCTTTAAGCATCCTCATCACAAGCTCCACAACCCCCCCCCCCTGGCTTACCAACTACAACTCTGGTTTCAACCACGTGGAATGCAGCCTAGCAGAACCTGCTGTGGGAATCTACCTCTCTCTTGTTATTAAACCATTGTTTCCTCATGTCTCTCTGAACATTCAAGATTTTAAAGACTAAAAAGAACATTGTAGGGCTCTGGCCTTGAGCTAGGACCCTGAAATGCTGATACAGTTTGGTCCCACCACCGGTCTTAACACATTCTTACTTAACAGTATGTTGTAAATAGTATGTATTACAATTAGTACACAGTAGCCTATGCAGTTTCAGTAAGTAGTAGGCGAGACAGATTTCAGACACGGCCTCTGTACTAGTCTAAAGACAGTTTGTGAAGGAGTAGTCGTTGCGTTCCAAGATGGCCGCTCCATTTAGGACTATAACGGCCATTTCTGATTCGTCAAATTTGATAAAATGCTGCAGGATTGTAGATCCCACCAACAGTAACTGGCACTACAGATGTATGGTCTTAATTTTAGCCAGTTTGCTACAGCAGGAAAATAATCCTGCAGAAACAGGAAATGGGAATTATTATGGGGATTATAATTAATGTACATTTTTGTAGGGGTTGATCCATTTTTCCAAAGGGAAATTACAAACTTCAGAAGCCTTTTTAAACCTGAAATGCACTAGAAGTTTTACATTTCCTGCATTGCAGGAACGTTCTCCTGCAACAGGGTGATCATATTAAGATCCTACATCCATACTTTTAGGCCAACTTCTTTCTAGGGCTGGCAATACCGGGTGGCAACATAGTAGGCTAAGTGAATTACCATGCCTGGTTTTGCCCCTGTAGAGCAGTCGGCCTGCCAGAGGCGCATACGGGGACAGAGAGACTATATTGCGGGGTCCACACATGATCTAAGGAGAGGGGATGTAATAATGTAATATTAACTAGTTAAAATTCAATAATGCATTCTGATTTGGCAGGAAGCTTTTTTAATCCCAGGGCGGGGACAAATTGATGGTTGAGGCTTTCCGATTTCTTATCTCACTAGCTAGGTTTCCATCAATTTGTTGGAAGATTTTCATGCGTATATTCGGCCAAAGAATATGCACATTTTACCAGCAGTGGTGTGTTTCCATCAAACTGGCTTCTTGCCAATAAGAAAATGTGTTTACTGACGTGGTGCACATAAAAAGCATTTTATCGTTACATACTTTCTAATTTACCTAATAAAAAAATGAAATGATATGTGTTTCCATCCCATTTGGCACATAAAGTCTGCCATAAACAGTAAATGTGCCCAGTCTGGTCTTGGCACGTGCTATAGATGGACGACTTGGCACAGGCATTGGATCTATGTGCAACATGATCACAATCACTACTATTCAATGCTTCAGTCTGACAAAGATGGAGAGAGGTCATATTGGGGGGACTGACCCCTTGTTTCAAGCTAATCAGATCCCAAACATAGAGCAGCATTATAGCTGTCTATAGCCCTGTTGTTGAGCTGCCTCATCAACCACTACAAAACCACCACTAGGGGGACACCTTTACCTTACAAAGCAACATCAAAACCTTCATGTCGCTCATTGCCTGCCATGTGTTTCTCTAGTCTACATGAACACTCAACACAGGTCAGACCGTATAGAGAAAGTCTGGCCCATTGTCTACAGGGACAGGAGTAACTGAAAATACCAGAGGAGATACCTGAACCGAGAACAGTATGAGAAAATGTGCTGAATCACTTGGTATGTAAACAAAGTCGTTTAATGTGTGTGCCTCTTGGTAACAACAAATACTTTCTCCATCTTGATAATAGTTTCCTGTAAAGGCGTTTAATGTGTGTGCCTCTTGCTCACAACAAATACTTCCTCCATCTTTATAATAGTTTCCTGTAAAGGCGTTTAATGTGCGTGCCTCTTGCTCACAACAAATACTTCCTCCATCTTTATAATAGTTTCCTGTGCTGAAGAAAATTGTGCTGTTGATCTAATGATGCATACTTGAATCGATTTGTAACTTGTTAAGAGAGCAGTTATGATGGCACTTACATTTATTTGAATGCAGTTTGAAAAGTAATGAGGATAGCTGAGGTGGGACCAAGTCACTATTATTTGAGTCACAAGCAAGTCTCAAGTCACAAGGTTCGAGTCTCAAGTCGAGTCCCAAGTAGAACGGGTCAAGACTCGAGTCAAGTTCAAGTCGTGCATTTTCTAAAAGTAAGTCAAGTTGAGTCAGAACTTTTCAAGTCAAGTAAAAACTAAATCTATACATGCAACGACTTGTTCAACTACAACTCTTTGTCTATTTATTGAGGATACCAGACTGACCTTTTCATTATTTTGTCTACAACACATTTTGATTAGCTCATGTAATTGTAAAATAGGGACCTTGTAGCAGTCATATGGGCATGAAATCAGCAGAAGGCAAGGCAGGTTGACGTGCTCAGAGTGTAGATTTATTTACAGGTATTGGTGATCCAATGGTGAAAGCCCCATATCATACAAAATATACAAGTACATTTACCAAATATATACGGGCAATTGCCCAAAAGAAATAGCCTCTATCAGGCTTAACCTGGCCTATCTGAACGGACACAGGTAGAGGGCAAGAATGTACAGCATCCTGTTAGAAATTGCGTAATTCAAATCTGGTATTGGAATAAGAGAAAACATAATCAAGAGATATTCAATCCAAGCTAAATTTATTATATGCAAAATGTATGTATGATAAGTATGAAGGTTCGTATATACGGTTCCACTGAAATACCACGCAGGGCATTCAGTTAACTAATCCATTGTTCTAAGTTCTTCTTAAAATACTCTGACAGAAATCCTCCACTTCTTCTGTTGGCCAACCAGAGCAAAGGACTGAGTGTGGTCCAGACTCCATTTCAGCCAATCCGTTCCATTTGTTACAAGGCATAGTTGCTATGATAATAACCTGCGGAGTCAGCACCGAAAATACACAAAATCCACTGTAGCCAGGTTCAAGGACAGTTTCACAGACATCAAAGAGAGTGTTCTTATCAGCCTGTTATGTGAAACAATCCATATCAGTACAGTGCTCCTCATTAATGCATTCCTTCCAAGCTATTCATCACATACAAATCCAATTAAAAAATAAAACCCATCAATTCCCCCTTTTGACGCCCTCTAGGGTGTCACTCATTAAAATACAATACAAACAAAAATAAACACTTTTATTAATAGACAATTTGATAATAAAAGTCCTTCAGTCCTTCCATCGACACCCAACTTGCAAACTGTTACCAGTCATCAAAGAAGTTCAAACCATCACATAAGGAAAGACAAACATTCACATGGTTAACTTGATTAATAAAGCATAAAACACAGGATTAATAGAACACAAAACACAAGATTATTAAAACTCTAGGGTGTGATTAAAGATTTTTAAAGGGAAATTTTAGAATTCCCTCTTTTGACACCATTTATGGTGTCACTCTAAACAGAGTATAATCACCCTTAAGAATAACAGGATATGGAAATTAAATCACAACATTTAATGTTAATAAAAAATAAAAATAATAATTTTAACCCTCTATTCCTCCCCCTACACCTAACATGTACTGAATTGGCTACCAGCCACCCAGGAATCCTTTACCTTCACATCAGGAAGAATAAACAATCACAGTGGTTAGTAAAAACATAAGGTAATAAATGAGCAAGAACTGAAAATAAATGCGTGTATGTATTTTACTAGGCAAACCATGGATCATCCAGCTTGGTCTCAGAGTCAGTAGCAGAGTCACCCGCATCATCCTGGGCCGGTAACAACAGCATCATACCTGACGCCTGCACCGCTCCTACCACTGACCTCCTGAGACAGGGGACGATGCAAGCAGCACAACACATTAACAGCAAAAACACAATTATTAGGGTCAGAAATCCAGTAACCACCATAGAAGAGTACTCACCAAACCAGTCACTCAGCCAGGAGAACAGCCCACCACTCTCCACTCCAGCCATGCTCTCCATTTCTGCTGACAACTTCTCCAGGCCAACAAGGGCCTTTGTTATGCTCCCGTCAGGGCTAGTATTGTTAGGAATAAACGTACAGCATTGTTCCCCAAACATCTTACAAACACCCCCCTGGTTAGCAAGCAACATGTCAAGTGCTAGTCTATTTTGCCTAGCCACCCTAGAGGTGGCCTCTAGTTGTTCGGACATTCCAGTCAGGGCAGTGCGTGTGTAGTTAACAAATCGCTGTTGGTTATAATATATGTAATTTATCCAAGATCGCTGTTTAGCAGCATCTATGGCAGGACCTATGATTGGCAACAGATGCCACAACCCATCGTTCCTGTTGAGTGCCTGGAACTGTAATGGTACTCCCACAGGCACCCCCAACAGGTTAGAGTGGATCTCCTCTTCTGTTGACCATGGGGCACTACGTCTCCCCCGCCTCATTCTCTCTCTGTCTGGGGTTAGCTGGGCAATCCCCAAAAGTTGGTCTGAGGAAACATCAATAATGGTCAGTGGTATAATTAAACTAGCTAATGCACACGTGCCCTGCCAGTCCCCCTTTAGAATCGGGGTTAGTTTTCTATTTGGTCCACAGATCCACCACACATCAGCCACCCCCTTTTGTCTAGGTTTTACCCTCTATTGGCCAAGTGCTGTTCATGGTTACATTCACAGCACAATCCCCCGGGTGGTAGCCTACCATAGTTAACACCCTTACCTGTTCCAGTAATGCAACTGTAATTACCTCCATAAGCCTGAACTCCCTCAGGTGCCTTTTGTGGGGAACCTCAGGGAAAATCAAACTTAGGGCTTTGCACAGGGTGGTGTTTGGCAGTGAATGGTAGAACTCTTCCAATATGCACTGCCATCCTTCCCCTTCTCCTAAAGCGAATGGGTGGGTTGCCAACCCAGGTCTTGCATGCCCACAGATAACACAATTCTGCCTGGCCAGTGTCCTAGCCGTATACCTCATGTATGCCAACCACATATTTTCTTTCCCTTCATAGCCAGTTTCTGTCCCCAATTGGTCGCTGTCCGTTATATCCCTAACATTAATCACCTGAACAGGGTTTGGTACCCTAGTGGGTTGAAGTTGAGCTGGTCCTGGAGCGGGGGTGTGGTCCAACTGGGTCTGTCTCTCCCCAGCTGCAGGTTTGGGTGTGACTGCGATGGTGAACATACCCATGGTGTCTGGTCCGGATCGTACTGCTGCTAAGGTGTACACACCTGCGTCTGTAAGTTTAATGTCTTGAATGGTTAGTAGGATTTCATCACCTTTACATGCACCCCCTTTTGACCCCTGTACACCCCTTATCATTGAAAACCTAGCTGCTTTAGAAGCATCTCCTAATGCATACGGATAGCCTCTACGCCATTCCCAGAAGGTGCCAACATTTGTGATCATATAGTCCCAATATGGACACCACTTTCCCTCACACAGATAAGTACCTCTCTTTAACACATGGGGATTCATTTTGTTACAGTTTCCCTTCTGGTTCCAATTGCAACCAGTGTCCCCAATTCCACTAGCCCTATTCCTCCATGACCAGATCTTACATGGTTCTAGGGACATCACTTGAGATTCCCCTTCCTGTAAGGTAATGACTATGTTATGGTACTGATTGGGAGCTGAGAACACTGTTCCCCATAAGGCGAGCCCCACTCCTAACCACAACATCATCATCACTCCCCTTCTGTTGCCAAGTCCTGTTGTACCTGATCTAGAGTCCTTCCTGGAACTATGTCCTTGGCACAGTGTGTCCTGTGGTACCACACGTCTTTCTTGCTCGTGTTCACCCAGCAACGAGTGGCTTGATACCTCTTTTACCCGGAAGGGCCCTTCCCACCTTGGCTCCGTCCACTTTCTGGAATGCACCTTCACTCTCACCCAATCCCCCACCAGGATGTCTCTGTTCTCGTCCGTGGTTTCAACAGCAGGAGTGCGCACTTCCACCACCTGTTTAGACAATCTTTCAACAAGAGAAATTAGCGCTTGCATGTAGTCTGTGTATCTGATTTTTGCAATATCTAGCCTAGGCATACTAAGATTGTCTGCTGGTGGCCCTGGCATTCTGCGTCCTGTCATAAGCTCATGGGGCGTTAAATGGGTGTCAGACCCAGGTGAGTTTCTCATTGACATTAGAGCTAGGGGGCAGCGCATCTACCCACTTCAGTTTAGTTCCGGCCATGATTTTGGCCATTTTTCGTTTCAGCGATTGGTTAGCTCTCTCTACGAGTCCCTGCGATTGGGGGTGGTATACTGACCCGAACTTGTGGGTGATTCCTAGGGCCTGCTCTACCTCCCTCAGGTGTTTGTTCTTGAAATGTGTACCGTTGTCGGAACGGACCATTCGCGGGACCCCGAACCTTGGAATGAGGTCCCTCCTCAGCCATTTAATCACAGCCTTTGCATCTTCTCTTGCTGTGGGGATGGCTTCCACCCATCTGGTGAATCTGTCAACCATTACCAACAGGTATCTTTTTCCTTCCACTCTGTTGTCCTGTCCCATGTCCGTGAAATCTATGCAAATGTCTTGAAATGGCGCGTCAGGTATTGGGAAGCTGCCAATCACTGCTCCAAGTGACACTTTGTTGTTGTATTGTTTGCACACTTCACAGCTCTCTGATGTCTCTCTTGCCATGTCCAACATGTGTGGATGCCACCATGCTTTCTCAACTGATTTTGCGACACTTTTCCATCCTCCATGAGCCTTCTCATGCTCTTCCCTTAAGATTGATCTGAGGAGTTTTGCAGGTCCCACTGTTTTTCCTGTGTGAGATCTCCAAATCCCATGATGGTCTTGTCTTGCTCCCTGTCTGCTCCATACGTTCTGTTCGTAGGCGCCTGCTGCTTCTTGCAACTGTCTTACTGTGTCTGTCGTCAACTCCTCCTGTCCTTGAGTGGCTCGTTGCACCATCTGCTGGGCAGTGTATCCTCCTGCATCCTTTGCTGCTTGATCAGCCCGATCATTTCCCTTCACGCACTCTGGTGCTTTCTCTGCTATGACCTTTGCACTTCATTATTGCCACTCGTTTGGGAAGCTGGATTGCATCAATTAACTTCTGTACTTCAACCTTGTGTTTGATGGGCTCATTTGAGCTGGTCACAAATCCTCTCCTCATCCACTGTGGTCCATCAATGTGTGCAATCCCATGTGCATAGGCAGAGTCTGTGTAGATGTCCACATTCTTTCCTTCACTTAGTTGTAGAGCTCTCCTCAATGCCCTAAGTTCAGCTAGTTGTGCTGAACTTTCATTGGGATTCAGTCTTTTTGCTTCAACAACTTTGTGTTCTCCTTCCTTGTCTTGCTTTACCACAGCATAGGCAGCAACATTCCCTTCCTTTGGGTCTTTTGACCTATAGCAGCATCCATCTGTGAACAGGGTGGTCTTGTTGCCGTCCAGAGGTGAGTTCTGTAGGTCCATTCGAACCTTGATTTGTTTGGCTGCTCTGTCTTCACATACATGTGGTTCTCCCTGACCCATGCCATCAGTCATGTTGGTTGTGGTCGTCACATAGGTAATGTGTTTTGCAGTGATGGCCTTTGTTATGTTGGATTTTCTTTTGCTGGACAACGTGAAAAGTTTAGAGCCAATAAAAGCTGTCACTCCATGGTCTGTGTTGATTTCAAGTGGATGTCTCATTACAATGTGAGCTGTTTTGCCTACAGCTTTAGCAATGGCAGCCATGTGTCTGGCACAGTCAGTTTGTCCTGTCTCAATGTTGTCCAGTTTTGCACTGTAGTAGTGTAAGATTCTTCTCTCCCCCTTTTGTTTCTGATACAGGATGGAATGCACATAACCATCCCTTTCAGAAACATCCAAACAGAATGACGTGGTGTAATCAGGTAAAGACAGTGCTTCAGCCTGCGCTAGCGTTTGTTTGAGTTGGATAAAAGCTGCCTCTGCCTCTGGAGTCCACTTAAGGACAGCTGTGAGGTTTCTGTTTCCTGCTTCTCTCAAGATTGCTCGCAGTGGTTCCACCTTAAGACAGTATTCTGGCACGTGCGTTCTGCTGTATCCAGTAAGGCCAAGAAATGACAAAAGGTGTTGTACAGTAGTGGGTTTGGGATGTTCCAAGATTGATGTCCTCTGGGCCGAAGAGACAGCTTGTCCCTTTCCTGACAGTACTCTCCCCAGGAACTGTACACTTCTCCTACAGCACTGCACTTTCTCTTTCTTCACTTTGTACCCTTTCTTAGCTACCAAGAGGAGAAGGGACTTGCTGGCCTGCAAACAAGACTCAGCAGTTGGTGCTGCCAACAGGAGATCATCAACGTATTGAAGCAGTGTCACCCCTTCTGGTAATGTTAACTCCTCCAAGTGACTTTTCAGGATAGCGTTGAAGATTCCTGGGGAATCACGATATCCTTGTGGAAGACGAGAATAGGTGAATTGCTGTCCTCTGTAGGTGAATGCAAATAGTGGTTGAGACTCCGGGTGTAACGGAATGCAGAAAAATGCATTAGCAAGGTCCACCACTGTAAACCAGTCTTGGGTAGGTGAGATGTTTTGCAGGGCCAGATATGGGTCTGGTACAGGTCTAACGTCCGGTACAGTTACTTCGTTGATTGGTCTGAAGTCCTGCACCATCCTCCATTTTCCAGTGTCACCTTTCTTTACTGGTAAAATTGGAGTGTTCCAGTTGGAGCAGGTTGGATATATTACTTGCCCTTTTTGAAGTCCTGATATTGTAGGCTCAATTCCCCTTGTCTTTTCTTCACTGAGTGGGTATTGGCGCTTGCAAACTGGAATAGTAAGGCCACTGTCTTTTCTAACTGAAACCACCACTGGTTCTACATCAACTAGTCCCACATCCTCTGCAGTTAATGTCCACAGTTGTTCTGGTAACTGGTTGAAGATGTTGACCGTGTCTGGATGGTCAGTCATTTCTCTTCCATGGTAACGAGATCTTCTCACCACTTCAGGTTTTCCAATGTCATCCACGTTTAGTAAGATTCTCCAAATCTGATTTCCATCCATGACTGAGCTTTGTATCTTGTAACAGGCGCTCTTGCTCCACTGCAGGCAGCTTGCCTTCTTTACTGCTGGTCCCAATGATCTTGCCTCATAGCCAAACCCTACTAGGAGAGTAACATGTGGTACAGAGTCACCAGGAAGTGCGTACCATTTGTCTGTCAGTACCACATCTCCATCCATTACCATGCAACTGGTTGCCACTCCTTCTTTGAGTATGTACATGTGATTGCTTGTCACACTTGGTCGTCTGTCCTCCATTTCTTCTTCCCATGCTTCATCATATGCTTCATCCAGGTCCCTGGTGTAGTTCATTGTGACGTGTGGAGGGTCCTCAGGAGGGTAGTATGCGTTTAAAGTCTGTATCCATGCCTTCCATAGCTGGAACTCTCTGCATACTCTAGGAGCATCAGGGTCAGTATCCATTAACTTCAGCCAATACACATATGTTTCTTCCTCCTCCTCTTCTTCTGAGTGTGTTCCCATGTACAGCATGCGTGGGGGATCAGAGAGTTCCTTCATGAGTATTGGCATGAGTTCATCAATAGGTGTGATAGAAGCATGCAGTCCCTCTTGGTTACAATAGATGCTGCATCCCAGCTTGGAGAGCAAGTCCCTTCCCATTAACCCCACCGAACACTCTGGATTGTAGAGAAACTGGTGAGTTACTTGCAGGTCATCCCATACAACTTCCAATGGAACTGTATATGGCTTTCTCATAATTGCCCCAGAAACCCCAGAGAAAGCTTGTGTCTTGGTAGTGAGTGGATATGATGCTTGTACAGAAGACCATGTGCATCCTGTATCAATCAACATATTATGTTTTCTTCCTCCAATTAAACATGACACTACCGGTTCTGACCCTGGTGGAAATGAGTAGATGTTGGTGTTGAGGTTATATTGGGTTTCTAGGCAGCTTCATTGGGGGTCCTGGTTGGGGTGTTGCATTCCCATCCATGACATACCTGGTAGCAATGCCGCATTGGGCACTGGTTGTGGCTGCCCATTGTTTCCTCCAGGGTTTTGCTGGGGTGGTGGAAATTGTTGGCCTCCTTGCCAGCTTCCTCGTCCCTGTTGGAACCTTTGCATTCCTCTTCTTTGCTGTCCACCATACCCTCTTCCTTTTTGTTGTCTTGATAGCTGGTGTGAGTGTGGGCAAAATCTTGCCATGTGTCCTTCTTTCCCACAATTAAAACATCCTCTATCTGCGTATCTGCGGGGTGCATAGCCAGGCTGTTGAGATGGGTCTGGTTCTGTGTACATCCCGACAGAGAAATACCCATTTGGCCCCACAGGAGCCATCATCCGGGGTGCCATCATCCCAGCCATTGCCTGTACTACTGCAGCAGCCGCGGCTGCAGCTGGATCAATACCTGGCACACCCTGTGGATTCGGGGTACTGGTCAGAACCATCTGTTTGCCTGGTTTGTCTTCAGCCAGTTGTTTTTTCAAAACTTTCTTCTGTAGCTGCTTTAGTTCGTCTTCCTCCTTCCTCTTGCCTTCCCTCCATCGCTCCACATGATGTTGGGCTATCTCTGTGAACTCTGGGATGGATTTTGCTGTGAGTGCCACAACCTTTTCACACTCTACCCGGGCCTGGTCTGGGAGTCCCCCAGGCAGTTTGCCAGGAAGAGGTGACTCATTGTATTTTGGTGGGCTCTTCATTCCATGCTTGTCTCCAGAGGCACTTTGCCCTCTTCATGTAGGCTGGTATGGTTTCATCATCATTCAGCGTCAGTGTTCTCATGAGATCTGGCCTTGCCTGAGTGGGATACTTCCTTCTAACTGCATCCCATATGACAGTTCGGTATCGATCAAAACCAGTTGCTGCTCCTACTATTCCTCTCAGGCCTGCTTGTGTGAGTATCTCTTTGCATTCATGATCTCCCATGCACCTGTTCATCACTGCCACCATATCCCCTATGGTGAGTTCATCTGCTGCAGTAAGGCTCTCAAAAGCCTTCACCCACCTGTGTCCTGATTCTTCAGGCTGGGGTAAACTGTCAACCAGAGTTTGCACATCCCTGTGTGGCCAGGGTTTGTATACTGAAGCTCCCACTGTTGTTTCTCTCAGAGGATACTGACCCCCACAGTTACCCCCTCTCCCTTGAGTTTTGGCCCGTGTGCGTTGTGCAGGCCCTTCCTCATCCCAAATATCTCCTTGAAAAGCTCCATAGAGCATTTTTGTCTGCTTTACGTCTTCATACTCTTCCTCTTCTTCTCCCAAATCAATACAATGGCCCCCCCTTGGCTCTGATGTTCTTTGCAGTGATGTGAGTGCCAGCTCCTTTCTGTCTTCTCTCACCTGCTTTTCCAGTACTTTCAGTTCCTTTTTAATTCGGCATTGTTGTCATAAATGGTTGAACTGGCTGTGCTTCTACCTCCTATTTCCTCATTCTCTCTCTCACTTGCTCCGGTTCGACACAAGTCCCGGTACTCTGTACTTCTCTCTGAGTCTTCTTCCTCTTTATCCAGTCTACTCAGCTGAGAAATCTGTTCTTTCAGTTCTCGTGCAGTTTTCAACATCTGTTCGATATCACCTCTTCGTCTATTCACCTCTTCTTCACCCACCCATGTGTCCTGCAGCACGCCGTCTTTCTGCTGATACTGTACCTGCCCAGTCAGTTCCAACACTGGTGCCATTGTTTTTGGAGGGTTTTCATACGGTGGTGGGGCCGATGGCAGGGCTGGATACAACCGATTTGTTATCTTGGGTGGTGCTTTGTCTTCCCACATTTTCTTTAGTTTCTCCAACATAGCCAAACCAATCCGCTCCTTTAACCTGGCTTTCTCCATCGCGTCTTTGGACTTCCCTTTGAGGGGCTCTCCTTCCTCTTTCCACTCACTTACTGCCTTCTCTGTTCTCTTCTTCAGGGCCGTCAGTATTGTCCTCGGTTCTCCTTCCCCTGGGATTCCATTCATTGCCATTATCCATCCATCTGCTATCCATTCTTTGTATAACTTTTCTCCTCTCCTCTTCCATTCCTTCCCGTCTTTTCCCCCATTTATCTCGAGGGTGGATTTCAACACTTTAATTACTTTATCTGTCATTTTTGCCAATGTTGTTGTATCTATACTTTTGTTTTAAGAACTTTATTATTTATTCTTAATTGTAATTTAAAACCTTACTGACTCCAATATTTTGTATAAAAAGTGCTTTCAATGTTAATGGTCTAATATTTTTAGTTTATAACGCAAATTGGTAATTGTAATACCATTAGACCACTTTATTTAACTAAATAACCAAAAATGCAAATATAAATGATACAGATATCCCCAGTCCTAACCCATCAATAATTGTTTGTATCAATCTAAATCACCCCCCTTCTCTCTCTCTCCTGACTCTTCAAAAGCCACACTCTCGCTGTCTCCAGCCCCTCCCCTCGCAACTCTCTCTCCCTCTCCTCTGGGAGCAGGTTCCTTCGAGGAGCTGTGTTAGTGTTTCCAATATTCTGTGGTTATTTAAAGTACTTTCATCTAGTTATTTAAATCAAATTATTCCCACCTAATTAGTTAAAGTTGGTGCATGTTTATATTTAAATGATAAACCGAATTATTTCAGTCTAATTGTTTAACCAGTATTTTGCAGGGTCAAACATTACATCAAATAATCAACAAAAAAAGAAGCCTCAACCCTAAAGCACCTAAAACCAGTATTATGCTATGTCAAACATCAAACACTGAATCAAATAATAAACCAAATTGTTTCAACACAACTATTCAAAACCAGTTCAGTCACACAATTAATCACTTTAGCTTTATGTTCCCAATTGTTATTGATGGGTTATATGGTTTAAACAATCACGAACCCAACAGTTATCCCCAAATTACACAGTTTGGACAGCCACAGACGTTTTAACTTCCAATTCGTTTTCTAACAAAATATACAGGCTTGTCATTCACACTCTCATTCATAAGACCACACTCGCACTGTCTAACTTTTAAAGTACCCCCTATGAGCCTTCAGTCATAGCGTCGCACTATCTAATCTATTTTAAAGTACCTCCTATGAGCCTTCAGTCATAGCGTCGCACTGTCTAATCTATTTTAAAGTACCTCCTATGAGCCTTCAGTCATAGCGTCGCACTGTCTAATCTATTTTAAAGTACCTCCTATGAGCCTTCAGTCATAGCGTCGCACTGTCTAATCTATTTTAAAGTGCCTCCTATGAGCCTCAGTCATAGCGTCGCACTCCCATGGGTTTAACCATCACAATTATCAAACATTTGCATAGTATATTATGAAATCGAAATAGTATACTGTAATTGTTATTTATAGTAGAATAGGGTTCACTTACATCAAACAGGTGCTTCACAAAATTAATTTGGATAAAGCCAATGTGCAAAACTTCAGTTATATTACAATAGGTGTTTTGCTTACCTTTATAGAAGCCCGGGCAATTTGTGAAACACGGTTCGATGACAGTGATGTCCAATAGGCTGGGTGAATTCCAGCGAAGTGAAGTTCCGCTACCAGATCACAGTCGGAGGTCACCAATTGTTAGAAATTGCGTAATTCAAATCTGGTATTGGAATAAGAGAAAACATAATCAAGAGATATTCAATCCAAGCTAAATTTATTATATGCAAAATGTATGTATGATAAGTATGAAGGTTCGTATATACGGTTCCACTGAAATACCACGCAGGGCATTCAGTTAACTAATCCATTGTTCTAAGTTCTTCTTAAAATACTCTGACAGAAATCCTCCACTTCTTCTGTTGGCCAACCAGAGCAAAGGACTGAGTGTGGTCCAGACTCCATTTCAGCCAATCCGTTCCATTTGTTACAAGGCATAGTTGCTATGATAATAACCTGCGGAGTCAGCACCGAAAATACACAAAATCCACTGTAGCCAGGTTCAAGGACAGTTTCACAGACATCAAAGAGAGAGTGTTCTTATCAGCCTGTTATGTGAAACAATCCATATCAGTACAGTGCTCCTCATTAATGCATTCCTTCCAAGCTATTCATCACATACAAATCCAATTAAAAAATAAAACCCATCAATCCCCTTAAGAAACCACATCGCATCTGTCTAACAGGAGCTCAAACAGGTAGGCCTACATAATATAAGCACCCCCAGGACCATACAATTACCCAATTGGCAATTACAACCAATAAACTGGTCTACAATGTAAAAGACAATTCCCACATCTATTACAAATCAAAATATATGTTATATTTTAGATTCTTCAAAGTAGCCACCCTTTGCCTTGATGACAGCTTTGCACACTCTTGGCATTCTCTCAACCAGCTTCATGAGGTAGTCACCTGGAATGCATTTCAATTAACAGGTGTGCCTTGTTAAAAGTCAATTTGTGGAATTTCTTTCCTTCTTAATGCGTTCGAGCCAATCAGTTGTGATGTGACAAGGTAGGTATACAGAAGATTGCCCTATTTGATGAAGTACCAAGTCCATATTATGGCAAGAACAGCTCAAATAAGCAAAGAGAAACAACAGTCCATCATTACTTTAAGACATGAAGGTCTGTCAATCCGGAAAATTTCAAGAACTTTGAAAGTTTCTTCAAGTGCTGTTGCAAAAACAATCAAGCGCTATGACGAAACTGTCTCTCATGAGGACCGCCATAGGAAAGGAAGACCCAGAGTTACCTCTGCTGCAGAGGATAAGTTCATTAGAGTTACCAGCCTCAGAAATCGGCAATTAACTGCACCTCAGATTGCAGCCCAAATAAATGCTTCACAGAGTTCAAGTAACAGACACATCTCAACATCTACTGTTCAGAGGAGACTGCGTGAATCAGACCTTTGTGGCCGAATTGCTGCAAAGAAACCACTACTAAAGGACACCAATAAGAAGAAGAGACTTGCTTTGGCCAAGAAACACGAGCAATGGACATTAGACCGGTGGAAAGCTGTCCTTTGATCTGATGAGTCCAAATTTGAGATTTTTGGTTCCAACCGCCTTGTCTTTGTGAGACGCAGAGTAGGTGAATGGATGATCTCTGCATGTGTGGTTCCCACCATGAAGCATGGAGGAGGAGGTGTGATGGTGTGGGGGTGCTTTGCTGGTGACACTGTCTGTGATTTATTTAGAATTCAAGGTACACTTAACCAGCATGGCTACCACAGCATTCTGTAGCGATACGCCATCCCATCTGGTTTGCGCTTAATGGGACTAACATTTGTTTTTCATCAGGACAATGACCCGAAACACACCTCCAGGCTGTGTAAGGGTTATTTGACCAAGAAGGAGAGTGATGGAGTGTTGCATCAGATGACCTGCCTCCACAATCACCCGACCTCAACCCAATTGAGATGGTTTGGGATGAGTTGGACCGCAGAGTGAAGGAAAAGCAGCCAACAAGTGCTCAGCATATGTGGGAACTCCTTCAAGACCATTGGGAAAGCATTCCAGATGACTACCTCATGAAGCTGGTTGAGAGAATGTCAAGAGTGTGCAAAGCTGTCATCAAGGCAAAGGGTGGCTACTTTGAAGAATCTAAAATATCAAATATATTTTGATTTGTTTAACACTTTTTTGGTTACTACATGATTTCATATGTGTTATTTCATAGTTTTGATGTCTTCACTTTTATTCTACAATGTAGGAAATAGTAAAAATAAAGAAAAACCATTGAAGGAGTAGGTGTGTCCAAACTTTTGACTGGTACTGTATGTTTGCAAATAGGTTTTTCCCATATGTCTCTTGAATGTAACAATATATGGGAACGGTATATTTTACCACCATCAAATTGTCAACAATAAAATAATTCATCACCAACTAAAAAACAGTCTTCTTAAACAACTATTTTTCATTTTTTTGCTCAGCATCTGATGCTCAAAAAGAAAAATTGTTGTTTAAGAAGATGCTGCTCAGCATCAGATGCTGATCAATTGTTAAATCTTGGGAATATGATGTGAAAACATGAAAATAACGAGTTCATGGCAAGCTGAAGAGCTGGTGTTCCAGGGAAAGTGGGAGACGTTTGACTAGTCATCGGACATCCAACGAAAACAGGGAGAATAGGTAGGAATCAAGAGGCAGCTGAAGGAACAGCACATCTGATTTCAGCCCGATTTTCATTTTCAGTTCGATTTTTACCCGTCTGTTAGGTTTATGTACTCTTGTTTGTAAATTTCAGTTTTTTGTATTTGTTTTGTTCATAATAATAAATTAATAAAATAAAATATATATATATATATATATTTAAAATATTAATCCGATTTCAGTCGCTTTACCCCGCCCATCTAAAAAATGTCATGCATTGCAGCGTGCAGCAGTTCCGTTCCATTCGACGTGGGAGGGCCTGCGAGAGCTGGGGATCCAGGCGAAGCTGTTTGAAACTAAACTAGCTACACTTTGAAACGGCAGTGATATGTAAATGCTTCCATACAACCATTACACAGTAGGTAGTGTAAAGCATAACACAGATAATTTTCGACCAACCTTTACTTGGAGTTACCTTACTCTGTCTGTTTTAAATATTTTACATCAAATCTTCTCTCATTGATTGAGACAGGTGTGTGTACACCCCAAAGTTCTGCATGTCATGATGACACTCACCTGATTTGGACTTCATTTAATAATGGAGCATTTTCTCATGAATTCAAACGAACCCCCTGCAACTAGACATGGAAGTTTGGAAAACGTGTTGTCTTCCTAGTCAGGAATAGAGGAAGTATCGTCAAGTAAAGATTGGTCTAAAAGTGCTATGCTTTACACTACGTACTGTGTAACGGCTTTATGGAAGCGTTCACATGTCACCGCCGTTTGTAGCACGTGGCACGCAACCATTGGTTGTTGTGTCACCTTGCCTTAGATTTGGATAGTGGCCTAAAGTACAGTAGAGAAACATTAGGCAGGCAGGGAGCAACAGGAATGGTTTGATGTAGGGAGTAGCTCAAACGCTCAGATTACTTTATTTTTTGAAAATAATGTATTATTATTTGGAACCCTTTCTTCGTACACCGTTTAAAATATAAACGCTTTTCAAACTTCAAAACGTGCAGGCCGGTCTGTAATAGTGTGCTTGTATACAGCTTTTTGATAACATTTATACTTTTTAAACTATTAAGTTTTTTGACCTTCTAAAAAAACGAATCCACTTAAATGGGATTTCTTAAACATTTGTGCTCCCATTGTTAAAAACTCACCATTCTTAAGCTGTGACTTCAAGCATTCTATTCACTGTAAACACTGACTTATGACACTAATGAACTATTTTGACCTCTTTCAGCAAAAGATAGACAAAAAAATTAAGCTAATGAAATTGTAATCTACTTCTCTGCTTTACAAACATAATAGAAATATATTCTACCAATCAGGATACAGCTGTTTTAGTATATATTTTAGTCATATACCTCTCTCTTTTATTAAACCTTTGTTTCCTCATATCTCTCAGAACATGGAGGTTTTTAACCCTTTCTACCTTGCATAGATTTTTTGTTGTTTCATTTCTCTGTGCATGGTGCTTCTGTTGGGGAAAAACATAATGTGTGGGTGTGGACACCAATCAGAGTGCTGAATTTGCCATCATGTTGAAAGAGCCTGCATGCTGGCTGCTCTGATGAACTCTCATTCTGCCACTGAGTCATTACTTAAGAACTACAGATGTATCACATAAATCCAGAGAGGCACCAGTACATCTATTTGTAGGGAACTCTGTAGATTGTTCCATTGGGGTGCAAAGAAAGCAAAAGCAGATTTACCCAACTCTGTGGAGACTGAAGGGATCTCTAGAGTTAGCCATCCGTGAGACCTGGTATGGTAACTAGTATGTCTAAAGCAGTGGCGGTCGGTGGCGTTTAAGACCAGGGAGGATGATTTTCTTTTAAATGAGCATGGCCTTATTCCTAATACAGCATTTTGGATGACTGTCATTCATATTCCATTCACCCAGTTCAATGTAACAGCTATAGGTTTAGGCTACTACATGATACTCCAATTTTCCCTGTACCAATGAGGTTGCTACAACCTAGCCAATGAATTAAACTTTACAACCTAGGTGCACAAGTCGAGAGAATGTTTAGTAATCACGGTGACAGACAGTGACACTTTCAATACCGCCTTGCACACTCTTGCCTGCATCTCACTAATCTAGGGTGTAATCATTAGTCCAACAGTTGCAAATGTGAGTTTCTATTGGACAAATTCAGATATGTTTATCCCCGTTTCATTCAGTTTCCTTCTGTTTAAGAATCGTTTTTCAACAGAATCCGCGGAAAGAATTCCTCCCTGATCACACGCAAACACAGTTCACTTTCATAGCAGCCACATAAAAACAGCATGATCACTTTGCTCATTGTATACAGTATATAATTCATTTTCGCAACTATCTACAGGCTCTCCTCCTCTCACCTTTTCCCTTCGCTTGTGGACTTCAGTGCACAACACATCAGCTGACCAGGTGAAAAAACTTTTCCAAGCCAAACCTTCATATCATAAACGCTAATCACTACACACAGCCTACATCGTTGTCATGTAACCCTGTTCGCAAGGGACTAGTATTACTAGAGAACCTTAGTTTTGTATTTAATACCTCAGAATGTCCGTTAATCCAGAAAACGATTCGGACGGGATTCGTTTTTTCCAAACTGCCCCCTGTAATTATTTATTTTTGTCAATAAATTGACAGTTATGACAGAAAGCAGGAGGTTTTTTTCTAGGCGTGAAGATATTTCAACAAGTCCAGGCGATAAGGGGGCTACACTGATAACTCGAGCTTGGCTCCCAAGTTTCTAAACCATACCAAACCATCTTTGGAATAGTGTCGCTATAATATTTTAATTGAGGAAGTGTGATCATAATCATTAGGTTATTTTAGCGGTCCGCAATACATCCTAAATGCCCCCAGCCTTCAGATGTGAGCAAAACAGTGCACTTGCACTTGAGATGTGTTTTAAGCATATGGATGAGAAAGTTTCATTTTCAAACATTTATGTCAGTTGTATGCCGCTTTGCAATCTATTGACAGCAAGGGTTGCATAGGCGCAATATTTATGATGCATTTGGCAATATTCAATTCATACGCACAAAACATATAAACAAAAGCATTCACTGTGAAAGTCGATACACGTAGGACCTTCATATATAGGCTATGCGCAGCACTTCGTTTAATTTATCGAATCAGTTGTTGTTTTCTTGCTCAAACCACTACGCAAACTCGTACGTCTAAAGGTTATAAATTATGTAAGTTATGGCGGAAGTTTATGTAAGAGCAATGAATCGATCATTAACTCTCATTCTGCCACTGAGTCATTACTTAAGAACTACAGCTGTATCACGTAAATGAAGTGTTATTTGCATGCGAAAATGTAATGGGATGCATTTGTTTCATTGTTAACATTTTTGTTGGTGGCCCAGTCTTTGAAGGTATTCACAAATGAAGGAGGGTGGCTTTAAGCATCCTCATCATAAGCTCCACAAACCCCCTCTGGCTTACCAACTACAACTCTGGTTTCAACCACGTGGAATGCAGCCTAGCAGAACCTGCTGTGGGAATCTACCTCTCTCTTGTTATTAAACCATTGTTTCCTCATGTCTCTCTGAACATTCAAGATTTTAAAGACTAAAAAGAACATTGTAGGGCTCTGGCCTTGTGCTAGGACCCTGAAATGCTGATACAGCTTGGTCCCACCACTGGTCTAAGCACATTCTTACTTAACAGTATGTTGTAAATAGTATGTATTACAATTAGTACACAGTAGCCTATGCAGTTTCAGTAAGTAGTAGGCGAGACAGATTTCGGACACGGACTCTGTACTAGTCTAAAGACAGTTTGTGAAGGAGTAGTCGTTGCGTTATTTTATTTTCTATCAAGTCCAGTCTCAAGTCATCAAATTTGTAACTGGAGTCAGACTGGAGTCCAAGTCACGTGCCCTTAGTCCACAACTCTGGAGGGACCCCGTGCTCATGCTAATGAAAGACAACTTCCCTTGATTGTATAATGTCTTGGAGTTTCCTTAAAGGGGCAATCTACAGTTGAAACAATAACAAAGTGGATACCCCACCACTGTTTTGGTAAAGAGCTGAGGGATGTGGCTAGAGAAATGTAACCATTCTCAAATTCATAGACCAAGCTAAGGATGCAAGGACTTGGGGGGCTTTACAGTGTTTGATTCCGATTACATTGCTAACAAACATTGGAGTAAAACAAGCTTATATTTTGGGTTCGGATGAGTTGTGACAGTTGAACTAAGCTCACGAGGTATTTATTTATGAGTTATATTCTTTAAGAATCCATGAGTATACAGTGCAATTGGAAAGGATTCAGACCCCTTGACTTTTTTTCAATAAATAGCCATTGATTCCAAAACATTTGCCATCAAAAGATAGAGGGGGGGGTGATTATAAGGGTTACAGAATAAGAGTCATGAAAGCCTCAGCATGTCAGACAGTGATTCAGAGGTCAAAGCAAATACTGGACAACAACAACTAAGGATAGACCTACTACTCTATCCCACCTTGTCAAACCTTTTATGTTGGCAGTATTTAGGAACGTTTAACAACATTTGCTGTTTCCATCACACGTGCCATTACTTTTTAATGCAACAGGTAGTTTGCATAAAGTATCTATTGGCTCTTATATGATGAGTACCAGCACCCACAATGACTACCAGCATCTATTCCAGTCCACTTCCAGCACTGGTTCAATGTAGCCAGTAGCTCAAACTCTCAGATGACTTTGTTTGGGAAAGGTGTAATGGTTTTGTAGAGTGCTTTATGAGGCAGCTCAATAACAGGGCTATAGACTTCTTATATCTCTCAGATACAGGACAGACACTTCAGAACAAATTTCCTTTAGATGTTTTTTGGGGGACTATCTGTTGTTCTATGTAGTGAATCTGGCCTGATAATTTAGCCAATAAGCCACAAAGTATAAGCATTTTAAAGTCAAATAAGTCTTCATAAATCTGGATGTCTGTCAGTAGCTTTATAAAACATTATAAAAGCACAGTGACTTCAATAAATGGAAAGACTAGCAATATAATAGTATAATACACAGGACAATATACATCTATTGCCAAGTTACACAACTTTGGAATTATTCTTGTTGTGAGCTTTTATGACTCACAACAAGGACACCCAAAAGTGACCTAAAACAATCATTGGTGACATTCATCTTGGTTATTATAATCAAAGTTAGCAAATTCTACAAGCTGGATTGGAGTGTTTTCTTTTCCACTCCTGTAACTCCTGTAGCATCTTCTCCATCAGCTCCACAACCTGAGGACGGTCTGTTCTAGTGTTTCTGAACACATGGTACCTGCCCCAACAGAGCCTCACTATCTCTTTAAGAGGAGGGTCTGCCTGTTCAAGAAATGTTTCTATGCTCATATGTTTCAGGTCCTCTCCATGAGTGAAGACGATAACGGTTTTCTTGTGTACACTACATGACCAAAAGTATGTGGACACCTGATCGTCGAATATCTCATTCCAAAATCATGGGCATTAATATGGAGTAGTTCCCCCCCTTTGCTGCTAAAACAGCCTCCACTCTCCTGGGAAGGCTTTCCACTAGATGTTGGAACATTGCTGCGGAGACTTGCTTCCTGATGTTAGGCGATTAGACCTGGCTCGCAGTCGGCGTTCCAATTCATCCCAAAGGTGTTCGATGGGGTTAAGGTCAGGGCTCTGTGCAGGCCAGTCAAGTTCATCCACACCGATCTCGACAAACCATTTCTGTATGGATCTTGCTTTGTGCATGGGGGCATTGTCATGCTGAAACAGGAAAGGGCATTCCCCAAACTGTTGCCACAAAGTTGGAAGCACAGAATCATCTAGAATGTCATTGTATGCTGTGGCATTAAGATTTCTCTTCACTGGAACTAAGGGGCCTAGCCCGAACCATGAAAAACAGTCCCAGACCATTATTCCTACTCCACCAAACTTTACAGTTGGCATTATGCATTGGGGCAGGTAGCGTTCTCCTGGCATCCGTCAAACCCAGATTAATCCGTCAGGCTGCCAGATGGTGAAGCGTGATTCATCACTCCAGAGAACGCATTTCCACTGCTCCAGAGTCAAATGGCGTCGAGCTTTACACCACTCCAGCCAACGCTTGGCATTGCACATGGTGATCTTAGATTTATTTGCGGCTGCTCGGCCATGGAAACCCATTTCATGAAGCTCCTGACGAACAGTTATTGTGCTGACATTGCTTCCAGAGGCAGTTTGGAACTTGGTAGTGAGTGTTGCAAGCGAGGACAGACGATTTTTACGCGCTACGTGCTTTTGTGTGGCCTACCACTTCACGGCTGCACCATCGTTGCTCCTAGACATTTCCACTTCACAATAACAGCACTTACAGTTGACCGGGGCAGCTCTAGCAGGGCAGAAACTTGACGAACTGACTTGTTGGAAAGGTGGCATCCTATGATGGTGCCACTTTGAAAGTCACTGAGCTCTTCAGTAAGGCCATTCTAGTGCCAATGTTTGTCTATGGAGATTGCATGGCGGTTTGCTCGATTTTATACACCTGTCAGCAACAGGTGTGGCTGAAATAGCCAAATCCACTTATTTGAAGGGGTGTCCACATACTTTTGTATATATAGTGTAGGCCCTCCTGTAGCTCAGTTGGTAGAGCATGGCGCTTGCAACGCCAGGGTTGTGGGTTCGATTCCCACGGGGGGCCAGTATGAAAAATGTATGCACTCACTAACTGTAAGTCGCTCTGGATAAGAGCGTCTGCTAAATGATGTAAATGTAAATGTAGTTTTACGTCTCTAAGAATAAACCTGTGCATAATATATGTCCACAGTTTAGTACAGAATAGGTAAATAGTTAAGTATTGCAATCTTGCGGCAAGAATGGCCGCAAAGAAACATCGGCATGTTTTATTTCGAAATATGATGATTAATTGAATGAAATATATTTAAATCAATGTAGCCTATTTGAATCATGATGGTCATAGGGATGATGGAAAATGGAAACCAGTTAGGCTAACGTGGAAACAAGAAATAGCACTCCAACAACATGTTATGTAGGCTTCACTTTATTTTTATAGAAACATTCAGAAAATACAGTTCATTTATGAAATAATTGTTAATGTGATTCCAAAAGTTAGAACTGGTGCTCCCTAGCTGTGAAACCTAAATCTCCAGTATCAGACAGAATTTAGGAACACCAGAAACATGTGTGGATACAGGATACAGTGCTAAACTTGAAGAACTGGTGGTTCTCACTGTGAAGTGAATTTGATACAATGTATCGGTTTACTCACCAGTGTGCTCTGAACAAGAAACAACAATAAGGTACGGTAGATTAACCACATCGCTCACAAACAGCACATTTGAGGTTTTTTCCCAGATAGAATTGTTGCACATCAAAATATTTAAGAGCCTATCCGATCGTCTGCTGTGCCTGTACAGTCATGTGAAGCAAATGCTCAATGTTCACACAAACACAGTGCAACCAATAGTCACTTCAAGATCGACAGGGTGACTACAAGGTGAACAAAATAAGAGTCATGAAAGCCTAAAGAATGTCAGACAGTGATTCAGAGGTCACCTCAATAACAACAACTACAGTTGAAGTCGGAAGTTTACATACACTTAGGTTGGAGTCATTAAAACTCGTTTTTCAACCACTCCACACATTTCTTGTTAACAAACTATAGTTTTGGCAAGTCGGTTAGGACATCTACTTTGTGCATGACACAAGTAATTTTTCCAACAATTGTTTACAGACAGATTATTTCACTTATAATTCACTGTATCACAATTCCAGTGGGTCAGAAGTTTACAAACACTAAGTTGACTGTGCCTTTAAACAGCTTGGAAAATTCCAGAAAATGATGTCATAGCTTTAGAAGCTTCTGATAGGCTAATTGACATAATTTGAGTCAATTGGGGGTGTACCTGTGGATGTATTTCAAGGCCTACTTTCAAACTCAGTGCCTCTTTGCTTGACATCATGGGAAAATCAAAAGAAATCAGCCAAGACCTCAGAAAAAAATTTGTAGACTTCCACAAGTCTGGTTCATTCTTGGGAGCAATTTCCAAATGCCTGAAGGCACCACGTTCATCTGTACAAATAATAGTATGCAAGTATAAACACCATGGGACCACGCAGCCGTCATACCGCTCAGGAAGGAGACGCGTTCTGTCTCCTAGAGATGAACGTACTTTGGTGCGAAAAGTGCAAATCAATCCCAGAACAACAGCAAAGGATCTTGTGAAGATGCTGGAGGAAACAGGTACAAAAGTATCTATATCCACAGTAAAACGAGTCCTGTATCGACATAACCTGAAAGGCCGCTCAGCAAGGAAGAAGCCACTGCTCCAAAACCGCCATAAAAAAGCCAGACTACGGTTTGCAACTGCACATGGGGACAAATATCGTACTTTTTGGAGAAATGTCCTCTGGTCTGATGAAACAAAAATAGAACTGTTTGGCCATAATGACCATCGTTATGTTTGGAGGAAAAAGGGGGTTGCTTGCAAGCCGAAGAACACCATCCCAACCGTAAAGCACGGGGGTGGCAGCATCATGCTGTGGGGGTGCTTTGCTGCAGGAGGGACTGGTGCACATCACAAAATAGATGGCATCATGAGGAAGGAAAATTATGTGGATATTTTGAAGCAACATCTCAAGACATCAGTCAGGAAGTTAAAGCTTGGTCGCAAATGGGTCTTCCAAATGGACAATGACCCCAAGCATACTTCCAAAGTTGTGGCAAAATGGCTTAAGGACAACAAAGTCAAGATATTGGAGTGGCCATCACAAAGCCCTGACCTCAATCCTATAGAACATTTGTGGGCAGAACTGAAAAAGCATGTGCAGCAAGGAGGTCTACAAACCTGACTCAGTTACACCAGCTCTGTCAGGAGGAATGGGCTAAAATTCACCCAACTTATGACCCACTGGGAATGTGATGAAAGAAATAAAAGCTGAAATAAATCATTCTCTCTACTATTATTCTGACATTTCACATTCTTAACATAAAGTGGTGATCCTAACTGACCTAAAACAGGGAATTTTTACTAGGATTAAATGTCAGGAATTGTGAAAAACTGAGTTTAAATGTATTTGGCTAAGGTGTATATAAACTTCCGACTTCAACTGTATGTCTAGACTACTCTATGTTTAGAAGCAGAGAGCTACAGTGGAAAGTACTCAGCCTAAACAAACAACTCATAGGCCTAGTTCCCCTTGAGCCCACTCAGCCTAAACCAACAACTCATAGGCCTAGTCTCCCTTGAGCCCACTCAGCCTAAACCAACAACTCATAGGCCTAGTCTCCCTTGAGCCCACTCAGCCTAAACCAACAACTCATAGGCCTAGTCTCCCTTGAGCTCACTCAGCCTAAACCAACAACTCATAGGCCTAGTCTCCCTTGAGCCCACTCAGCCTAAACCAACAACTCATAGGCCTAGTCTCCCTTGAGCCCACTCAGCCTAAACCAACAACTCATAGGCCTAGTCTCCCTTGAGCCCACTCCAGCCTAAACCAACAACTCATAGGCCTAGTCTCCCCTTGAGCCCACTCAGCCTAAACCAACAACTCATAGGCCTAGTCTCCCTTGAGCCCACTCAGCCTAAACCAACAACTCATAGGCCTAGTCTCCCTTGAGCCCACTCAGCCTAAACCAACAACTCATAGGCCTAGTCTCCCTTGAGCCCACTCAGCCTAAACCAACAACTCATAGGCCTAGTCTCCCTTGAGCCCACTCAGCCTAAACCAACAACTCATAGGCCTAGTCTCCCTTGAACCTCAGACAACACCAAGCAGCTTTTCCAACAGCTCATAAAGAAGGGCACTGATTGGTTGATGGGTAAAGAAGCAGACACTGAAGGCTATATCCACATGGTCAATTTAATAATCGAGCATGAGAAAATATACTAATCCAACATCATCACAGCTTGTATTTTATCAATGGAACGCTTGAATTGTTCCTCCCACAATGAGTCATATAACAACCATCTGAGGACTATGTTGTAGCCTATATGTTTTACCACTTGGCCTTTAACCTTTGGTGACAAATCTCTTTGAAGTCATTTTTCTCAGATTCACTGTTTCCGTTTAACATGGGTACACCTTCCTGAAAACAATGGCACTATACTTTGCCTAAATCTGTTCTGCCAGTTGATGTCCTTAAAGAATGTTCCAATGTGGTTAGCCTAAAAGATGACAAGATAGTTCACACATTCACCATTCAGGACAGGCTTACTGTCAAACAGATATTTCTGGTTTGTCCATAACTTGTTCCTACTTGTAGCAGGGCTTGTTTACAGGAATCCTTTTCTCTAACTATGAGTCACATGAATTCATGAGATAATGTTTCTGCAGTGAATGTATGTATGTAATGTCTCATGCAAGTCAAGATGTCCTTGGATGAATGTCAACAAGATGCATAACCAGCATTGTTAAAATAACTTTTTTAATTCAATCTGACCATACCAGTTCACGCCCTAAAAGAAGACAATGTTCAAATGTAGTCCATGAAGAGGTATTAGGATTAGGTGCACAGCTATTCTGCATACAATTGCAAACTGCAGTAATAAAACATTTGGTAAAAAATTGAGTTAAAACCGAAATCCGGCTTTGCAGTATCCGTTTTGTCTTGTGACAAAGTGTCCTGGTTCAATTATGTTCAGATTTAGAGAAATTGGAGTGTCAAATTTGCAGTAACTACAAAATCCAAATAAAAACCAAGGCAAACAGCAGTATGTGAAGTTATTAAGTGAAGTTACTGCACTCTGGTTTTGTTCCACTATGTTTTGACTGCAGTTACTGCAGTTACTGAGGTTTTCCCTGGTATTCTATCAGGCTGTGAGTTCAGGCCATCCCAATCAAGACACATCCTCACACACACCATGAGACAGCCAGTGATCCAGGTATCACCACAATAAACACGGCACAATCCTGAGGAAAAATTATGCTTGAACTCGCATTGAACCGCAAATACATAGCTAATGGTAAGAAAGATAGCAAATTACAGCGTCATAATGATAGTTATACAAAGTCAAATATTTCTTAAAAGTATAAACATTCTCCGTGATGAAATAGATCTTACCTTATGGCGAACAAATGCTTCAATACAACATTCAAAACATGAAAACATGAAATACAGTTGGAATGTACACTACCGTTCAAAAGTTTGGGGTCACTCAAAAATGTCCTTGTTTTCGAAAGAAAAGCAATTTTTTGGTCCATTAAAATAACATCAAATTGATCAGAAATACAGTGTAGACATTGTTAATGTTGTAAATGGCTATTGTAGCTGGAAACTGATTTTTTATGGAATATCTACATAGGCGTACAGAGGCCCATTATCAGCAACCTTCAGTCCTGTGTTCCAATGGCACGTTGTGTTTGCTAATCCAAGTTTATCATTTTAAAAGGCTAATTGATCATTAGAAAACCCTTTTGTAATTATGTTAGCACAGCTGAAAACTGTTGTGCTGATTAAAGAAGCAATAAAACTGGCCTTCTTGAGACTAGTTGAGTATCTGGAGCATCAGCAATTGTGGGTTCGATTAAAGGCTCAAAATGGCCAGAAACAAAGAACTTTCTTTTGAAACTCGTCAGCCTATTCTTGTTCTGAGAAATGAAGGCTATTCCATGCGAGAAATTGCCAAGAAACTGAAGATCTCGTACAACGCTGTGCACTACTCCCTTCACAGAACAGCGCAAATTGGCTCTAACCAGAATACAAAGAGGAGCGGGTGGCCCCGGTGCAAAACTGAGCAAGAGGACAAATACATTAGTGTCTAGTTTGAGAAACAAACACCTCACAGGTCCTCAACTGGCAGCTTCATTAAATAGTACCCGCAAAACACCAGTCTCAATGTCAACAGTGAAGAGGCGACTCCGGGATGCTGACCTTCTAGGGAGAGTTGCAAAGAAAAAGCCATATCTCAGACTGGCCAATAAAAATAAAAGATTAAGATGGGCAAAAGAACACAGACACTGGACAGAGGAAGATTGGAAAAAAGTGTTATGGACAGACAAATCGAAGTTTGAGGTGTTCGGATCACAAAGAACAACATTTGTGAGACGCAGACCAAATGAAAAGATGCTGGAGGAATGCTTGATGCCATCTGTCAAGCATGGTGGAGGCAATGTGATGGTCTGGGGGTGCTTTGGTGGTGGTAAAGTGGGAGATTTGTACAGGGTAAAAGGGATCTTGAAGAAGGAAGGCTATCACTCCATTTTGCAACGCCATGCCATACCCTGTGGACGGCGCTTGATTGGAGCCAATTTCCTCCTACAACAGGACAATGACTCAAAGCACAGCTCCAAACTATGCAATAACTATTTAGGGAAGAAGCAGTCAGCTGGTATTCTGTCTATAATGGAGTGGCCAGCACAGTCACTGGATCTCAACCCTATTGAGCTGTTGTGAGAGCAGCTTGACCGAATGGTACGTAAGAAGTGCCCATCAAGCCAATCCAACTTGTGGGAGGTGCTTCAGGAAGCATGGGGTGAAATCTCTTCAGATTACCTCAACAAATTGACAACTAGAATGCCAAAGGTCTGCAAGGCTGTAATTGCTGCAAATGGAGGATTCTTTGACGAAAGCAAAAGTTTGAAGGACACAATTATTATTTCTAACCTTGTCAATGACTACATTTCCTATGCATTTTGCTATATTTCCTATTCAAACTCATTTCATGTATGTTTTCATGGAAAACAAGGACATTTCTAAGTGACCCCAAACCTTTGAACGGTAGTGTAGTTAGAACTCTTAAACTGTCTACGACAAACAACAAGAAAGTTGTATTAACACATTTCGATTTTAAAATAGTGCACTTTGCGTTTGCATTACCCATATAGTTGTTTAACGTCATACAAAGGCAGAGTGCAGTATCCGCATTTTAGGGGTCATAGGTCAGATCAGTGGTCATGGTTGATATGCATAAAAAAATACTTCATAATAACATAAAACATCAGTGCAATATCACTTATCTACCGTATCTACAACAACAAGTTTTTTTTTTCTTTTCAGTTTCACTGTCTGCGTAGTTACTGCTCCTTGCCTTTGTGGGGCAGTATTACTCTAGCCTCTGTAGTCAAGTTAGAGATGATGAAATTCAAACTAATTTAAAAGTGTGTTTTTGGTAACAAGACTAACTGCTGCATATTCATTATTACTGTTTTGTCAGCATGTGTTTTAGAGTGTATCTGTGTTTTAGAGTGTATCTGTGTTTTAGAGTGTATCGGTGTTTTACCTTGATCTCAATTACTGTGTGCACCACGTTTTGACAAGTGGTGACAGATCTCACCATGGCAACAGGCCTCTCTGCCAAAGGTTAAAGGCCAGGTGGACAAACAAATAGGCTACAACCATAGAGAGATGTATTTATTTTATTTTTTTTCACCTTTATTTAACCAGGTAAACCAGTTGAGAACAAGTTCTCATTTACAACTGCGACCTGGCCAAGATAAAGTAAAGCAGTGCGATAAAAACAACAACACAGAATTACATATGGGGTAAAACAAAACAAAGTCAAAAATACAACAGAAATACATATATATACAGTGTGTGCAAATGTAGCAAGTTATGGAGGTAAGGCAATAAATAGGCTATAGTGCAAAATAATTACAATTAGTATTAACACTGGAATGATAGATGTGCAAGAGATGATGTGCAAATAGAGATACTGGGGTACAAATGAGCAAAATAAATAACAATATAGGGATGAGGTAGTTGGGCGGGCTAATTTCAGATGGGCTGTGTACAGGTGCAGTGATCGGTAAGGTGCTCTGACAACTGATGCTTAAAGTTAGTGAGGGAGATAAGTGTCTCCAGCTTCAGAGATTTTTGCAATTTGTTCCAGTCATTGGCAGCAGAGAACTGGAAGGAATGGCGGCCAAAGGAGGTGTTGGCTTTGGGGGATGACCAGTGAGATATACCTGCTGGAGCGCATACTACGGGTGGGTGTTGCTATGGTGACCAATGAGCTAAGATAAGGCGGGATTTGCCTAGCAGTGATTTATAGATGGCCTGGAGCCAGTGGGTTTGGCGATGAATATGTAGTGAGGACCAGCCAACAAGAGCGTACAGGTCACAGTGGTGGGTAGTATATGGGGCTTTGGAGACAAAACGGATGGCACTGTGATAGACTACATCCAATTTGCTGAGTAGAGTGTTGGAGGCTATTTTGTAAATGACATCGCCGAAGTCAAGGATCGGGTAGGATAGTCAGTTTTACGAGGGCATGTTTGGCAGCATGAGTGAAGGAGGCTTTGTTGCGAAATAGGAAACCGATTCTAGATTTAACTTTGGATTGGAGATTCTCAATATGAGTCTGGAAGGAGAGTTTACAGTCTAACCAGACACCTAGATATTTGTAGTTGTCCACATACTCTAGGTCAGACCCGTCAGAGTAGTGATTCTAGTCGGGTGGGTGGGTGCAAGCAGCGTTCGGTTGAAGAGCATGCATTTAGTTTTACTAGTGTTTAAGAGCAGTTGGAGGCTACTGAAGGAGTGTTGTATGGCATTGAAGCTCGTTTGGAGGTTTGTTAACACAGTGTCCAATGAAGGGCCAGATGTATACAAAATGGTGTCGTCTGCGTAGAGGTGGATCTGAGAGTCACCAGCAGCAAGAGCGACGTCATTGATATACACAGAGAAAAGAGTCGGCCCAAGAATTGAACCCTGTGGCACCCCCATAGAGACTGCCATAGGTCCAGACAACAGGCCCTCCGATTTGACACATTGAACTCTATCTGAGAAGTAGTTGGTGAACCAGGCGAGGCAGTCATTTGAGAAACCAAGGCTATTTAGTCTGCCAATAAGAATGCGGTGGTTGACAGAGTCGAAAGCCTTGGCCAGGTCAATGAAAACAGCTGCACAGTACTGTCTATTATCGATCGCGGTTATAATATCGTTTAGGACCATGAGCGTGGCTGAAGTGCACCCATGACCAGCTCGAAACCGGATTGCATAGCGGAGAAGGTACGGTGGGATTCGAAATGGTCGGGTGATCTGTTTGTTAACTTGGCTTTCAAAAACTTTTGAAGGGCAGGGCAGGATGGATATGGGTCTGTAACAGTTTGGATCTAGAGTGTCACCCCCTTTGAAGAGGGGGATGACCGCGGCAGCTTTCCAATCTCTGGGGATCTCAGACGTTACGAAAGAGAGGTTGAACAGGCTAGTAATAGGGGTTGCGACAATTTCGCGGCTAGTTTTAGAAAGAAAGGGTCCAGATTGTCTAGCCCAGATGATTTGTAGGGGTCCAGATTTTGCAGCTCTTTCAGAACATCAGCTGTCTGGATTTGTGTGAAGGAGAAGCGGGGGGCATGGGCAAGTTGCAGCGGAGGGTGCAGAGCTGGTGGCTGGGGTAGTGGTAGCCAGGTGGAAAGCATGGCCAGCCGTAGCAAAATGCTTGTTGAAATTCTCGATTATTGTAGATTTATCGGTGGTGATAGTGTTTCCTAGCCTCAGTGCAGTGGGCAGCTGGGAGGAAGTGCTCTTATTTTCCATGGACTTTACAGTGTCCCAAAACTTTTTGGAGTTAGTGCTACAGGATGCACATTTCTGTTTGAAAAAGTTAGCCTATGCTTTCCTAACTGCTTGTGTATATTGGTTCCTAACTTCCCTGAAAAGTTGCATATCGCGGGGGCTATTTGATGCTAATGCAGTACGCCACAGGATGTTTTTGTGCTGGTCAAGGGCAGTCAAGTCTGAGGAGAACCAGGGGCTATATCTGTTCTTAGTTCTGTATTTTTTGAATGGGGCATGTTTATTTAAGATTGAGAGGAAATTACTTTTAAAGAACAACCAGGCATCCTCTACTGACGGAATGAGATCTATATCCATCCAGGATACCTGGGCCAGGTCAATTAGGAAGGCCTGCTCGCTGAAGTGTTTTAGGGAGCGTTTGACAGTGATGAGGGGTGGTCGTTTGACCGCGGACCCGTTACGGACGCAGGCAATAAGGCAGTGATCGCTGAGATCCTGGTTGAAGACAGCGGAGGTGTATTTAGAGGGTAAGTTAGTCAGGATGATATCTATGAGGGTACCCATGTTTACGGATTTAGGGTTGTACCTGGTAGGTTCGTTGATAATTTGTGTGAGATTGAGGGCATCTAGTTTAGATTGTGGGATGGCCGGGGTGTTAAGCATATCCCAATTTAGGTCACCAAGCAGTACGAACTCCGAGGATAGATGGGGGCAATCAATTCACATATGGTGTCCAGGGCACAGCTGGGGGCTGAGGGGGTCTGTAGCAAGCGGCAACAGTGAGAGATTTATTTCTGGAAAGGTGGATTTTTAGAAGTAGAAGCTCAAACTGTTTGGGCACAGACCTGGATAGTATGATAGAGCTCTGCAGGCTCTCTCTACAGTAGATTGCAACTCCACCCCCTTTGGCAGTTCTATCTAGACGGAAAATGTTATAGTTGGGGATGGACATTTCAGAATTTTTGGTGGCCTTCCTAAGCCAGGATTCAGACACTGCTAGAACATCAGGGTTGGCGGAGTGTGCTAACGCAGTGAAAAACTCAAACTTAGGAAGGAGGCTTCTGATATTTACGTGCAGAAAACCAAGACTTTTACGGTTACAGAAGTCAACAAATGATAGCTCCTGGGGAGTAGGAGTGATACTGGGGGCTGCAGGGCCTGGGTTAGCCTCTACATCACCAGAGGAACAGAGGAGGACTAGAATAAGGATACGACTAAAGGCTTTAAGAACTGGTCTTCTAGTGCGTTTGGTACATAGAATAAAGGGGGCAGTTCTCCGGGCGTTGTAGAAAAGATTCAGGGCATTATGTACAGAAAAGGATATGGAAGGATATGAGTACAGTTCAGGTAACCCTAAGCGTTTGGTAACAATGAAAGAGAGAACATCACTGGAGGCACCGATTGAGCCGGTCTCGGCGTGTATGGGGGGTGGAACAAAGGAACTATTTGAGGCAGTTTGAGAGGGACTAGGGGTTCTACAGTGAAATTGTATAATAAGAACTAACCCAAACAGCAATAGGCAAGGCATAATTGAAATGGGAGAGAGGCATAAAGCAATCACAGGTGTTATTAGAGAGAGCTAAGACAACAACTGGTAATAGCAATAACGTTTGGGCTGAGGCTAAACAGAATAAACAGGACAGGGTACCGTGTAAAGGAACAGTCCAGCAGGCATCAGCTGTGCAGCTGAGTGATCATAAGGTCCAGTGAACAGCAATATGTGAGTCCGAGAGCAGTTCAAATTGGTGCTTCAGCACAGCTAGCAGGGAGCACAGTTGTAGTTTGCGTGTGCTAGCGGGCCGGGGCTGGCAGATGGATCTTCGTGGTCGTCGCAACGGGAAGCCTGTTAAAACCACATCAGATGATTTCGTCGGCAAACCAGTCGTGTTGGATCGGCGGGGCTCAGTGGCAACACTAGGAGGTCCCGTCCGGTTGACAGAGAGGTAGATAGCCGGGAGATGGGCCTGAGGCTAGCTCAAGGCTAACTGGTGCTTGCTATAGGGCAATGGTAATTAGCCAACAACAGGTTGCAGCTAGCTAGCTGGTTGCGATGATCCGGCGCTAGGGTCCAGTGATTCCGGCAGAAAGTCCAATAAGCTCTGGGTCGATAGCACGCTGTGCAGACTGGCCGACGAATTGTCCAGGCTAGAGCTAGAGCTGGCTGGTGGATAGTGTAGGCCACGGACAATGGTGAAGACGCTAACGGTGACTAATAGCAAGTAGCCATTCAGTTGCAGCTACACTAGTTTCAGCTTAAGGTTCTTGATGAAAGTTATAAAGAAATAATAGAATCCTTTCCACGTTGGGTGAGGCGGGTTGCAGGAAAGTATATTTAGTTAAAGAATGAAAAGTAAAAATTGAGAAATATATACAAAATAGACAAAAAAACAAGAAACGGGATATTTACACAAGGACAATGAATAAAACCGCGACCGCACTGCTATGCCATCTTGGATCATCTTGGATCAATAGATAGAGGATTAATCTTTATATCTGTGCCATTATAGCGTCTGTGACAGCAGGGGCAGTGCCATTGTGGCTACAACCCATAGCAATCCCCACCCACTTGACTACTTTGACTACCTTAAAATGGCGGAAGCATGGTGGAAGCCCTCAATGGCGATGCCCATGCTAAAACAGCCTTTTGGCCACTAGAGGCATCTATCATTCTCTATGGCTACAACAGTTCTCCTCAGATGATTGCTATATCCCTCACTATGAGAGTAACATTTCAAGAAGCATTGATAAAATAAAAGATGTGATGATGTTGGATTAATCCATTTTGTCAGTCTTGACCATGCCCAAATGGATAGAGCTTCTTTACCCATCAACCAATCAGTGCCCTTCTTCATGAGCCGCTGGAAAAGCTCCTTGGTCTTTTGGTTTAATCTGTGATTAAAGTGGAAGAGTAAATGAATATACACAGCATGTCAAAGAAAGGAATAAGGGAGAATAAATAATATGTCCTCTTTCTTTTATGGCCTCTATTTTCAGTACTAAATGTTCTAGCAACAGTAAAAAAGTGTCGCCACTAGAGATCCTGGTTCGATTCCAGGCTCTGTCGCAGCCGGCCGCGACCGGGAGACCCATGGGGCGGCGCACAATTGACCCAGCGCCGTCCAGGGTAGGGGAGGGTTTGGCCGGCAGGGACGTCCTTGTCCCATCACGCACTAGCGACTCCTGCGGCGGGCCGGGCGCAGTGCACGCTGACTCGGTCGCCAGGTGTACGGTGTTTCCTCCGGCACATTGGTGCGGCTGGCTTCCGGGTTGAGCGGGCACTGTGTCAAGAAGCAGTGCGGCTAGGTTAGGTTGTGTTTCGGAGGACGTACGACTCTCGACCTTCGCCTCTCCCGTGTCCATACGGGAGTTGTAACGATGGGACAAGACTGTAACTACCAATTGGATACCACGAAATTGGGGAGAAAAAGGGGGTAAAATAAAAAAACCAAAAAAAAACAAGTAAAAAAGTGTCTGCTTTCAGATCTCAAAGCCTGAGGCTCAATTGGGGACTGTGTGTGTGTTTGGTTTAGGGTACTCTGATAGCTATCAGATAATGCTAAATAGAGCAGGCATATCCTTAGTTGTTACTACTCATTAGTTGCGATGACCTCTGAATCACTGTCAGAGTCATACAGGGCCAACTACAACCACTGTTGCCCATATTTTATCTCCAAGGGATCTCTCGTTAAACCATCAATAAGATCACCTGCAAAGCTGATCTCAATTATTTCCAAAATGTCCCGCTTCCTAAAAGCCGAGGTACGTATTAGGTTGGTGTTAACTTAGTCCTGCTTTCTCCAAAAAGTTTCCAATACATGTATTATCTTTGGTAGAAATAAAACCTGGTAATTGAACAGACTAAGGGGTGATTCAGTTTTTGACAATCATTCAGTACAATTGAAATGAAGTAATTTCTCCTCTTATGAACCAGTAACTAACATTTATTTAGACAAATATTGGCAGTTGAATGGCCTTACTGAAGAGTTCAGTGACTTTCCACGTGGCACTGTCACAGGATGTCACCTTTCCAATAAGTCAGTTTGTCAAATTTCTGCCCTGCTAGAGCTGCCCCTCTCAACTGAAAGTGCTGTTATTGTGAAGTGGAAACGTCTAGGAGAAATAACGGCTCAGCCGCAATGTGATAGGCCACACAACCTCATAGAATGGGACCGCCGAGTGCTGAAGCGTGTAGCGCGTAAAAATCGTCTGTCCTCGGTTGTACAAGCCCTGCTCCTGCAGTAGAAGGTATACTAGCCCTGCTCCTGCAGTAGAAAGTATACTAGCCCTGCTCCTGCAGTAGAAGGTGTACTAGCCCTGCTCCTGCAGTAGAAGGTGTACTAGCCCTGCTCTTGCAGTAGGTGTGCTAGCCCTGCTTCTGCAGTAGAAGGTTTACTAGCCCTGTAGAATGTGTACCAGCCCTGCTCCTTCAGTAGAATGTTTACTAGCCCTGTAGAATGTGTACTAGCCCTGCTCCTGCAGTAGAAGGTGTACTAGCCCTGCTCCTGCAGTAGAAGATGTACTAGCCCTGCTCCTGCAGTAGAAGATTTACTAGCCCTGCTCCTGCAGTAGAAGATTTACTAGCCCTGTAGAAGGTGTACGAGCCCTGCTCCTGCAGTATAAGGTGTACTAGCCCTGCTCCTGAAGTAGAAGATTTACTAGCCCTGTAGAAGGTGTACGAGCCCTGCTCCTGCAGTATAAGGTGTACTAGCCCTGCTCCTGCAGTAGAAGATTTACTAGCCCTGTAGAAGGTGTACGAGCCCTGCTCCTGCAGTATAAGGTTTACTAGCCCTGCTCCTGTGCATTTATTATCATGAGCATAAGTGTAGCGCAGGGGTCTTCAAACATTTCTTGACCAGGGACCCCTCCCAGGCAAACCGGCGACCCAGGGACCCCCATCATACATGTTAGCAAAATTGTTACACATTATAATTGGAAGGAGTGTAAATTATAAAATAGCCTATTAGCTAGAAATGTAACTCCAAACTAGGGCTGTGATGATATAATTTTGGGTAATGATTCATTGTCATGTAAATGTCACAGTTATTGTAATAATTGTCATTTTTGTAGAAAAATATTTTGAGCTTTTAATTAATGCATCAAATTAAGCTTCTACTCCCAACCGTGCCGTTCTGCTCGTAAAATTATTACTAACTTTACCCACTTCATGTAAAAATGAAAAACCGCTATTGGGTAAACTATATCTACTTGAATATGAAGTTGGATCCCCCCTTCTCCTAAAATGAATTAATAAAGACGATTATGACGGTTTTTAAACAATAATTGTGCCAGCCCTACTCCAAAACCATGTTCGCTAATAGCAGCTGTTTAGTTGGTTGAACAAAGGTAAGCAATTTGTTGGCAAAAAGGTCCTTGTCAAGAAACCTTGCCAGCAGCCACCATCACTTGCTGCAACTGGTACTCACAGGTGCTTTTTCAAAGCCTACAGTGAGGGAAAAAAGTATTTGATCCCCTGCTGATTTTGTACGTTTGCCCACTGACAAAGAAATGATCAGTCTATAATTTTAATGGTAGGTTTATTTGAACAGTGAGAGACAGAATAACAACAAAAAATCCAGAAAACGCATGTCAAAATGTTATAAATTGATTTGCATTTTAATGAGGGAAATAAGTATTTCACCCCTTCTCAATCAGAAAGATTTCTGGCTCCCAGGTGTCTTTTATACAGGTAACGAGCTGAGATTAGGAGCACACTCTTAAAGGGAGTGCTCCTAATCTCAGTTTATTACCTGTATAAAAGACACCTGTCCACAGAAGCAATCAATCAATCAGATTCTCTCCACCATGACCAAGACCAAAGAGCTCTCCAAGGATGTCAGGGACAAGATTGTAGACCTACACAAGGCTGGAATAGGCTACAAGACCATCGCCAAGCAGCTTGGTGAGAAGGTGACAACAGTTGGTGCGATTATTCGCAAATGGAAGAAACACAAAAGAACTGTTAATCTCCCTCGGCCTGGGCTCCATGCAAGATCTCACCTCGTGGAGTTGCAATGATCATGAGAACGGTGAGGAATCAGCCCAGAACTACACGGGAGGATCTTGTCAATGATCTCAAGGCAGCTGGGACCATAGTCACCAAGAAAACAATTGGTAACACACTACGCCGTGAAGGACTGAAATCCTGCAGCGCCCGCCAGGTCCCCCTGCTCAAGAAAGCACATATACAGGGCCGTCTGAAGTTTGCAAATGAACATCTGAATGATTCAGAGGAGAACTGGGTGAAAGTGTTGTGGTCAGATGAGACCAAAATCGAGCTCTTTGGCATCAACTCAACTCGGCGTGTTTGGAGGAGGAGGAATGCTGCCTATGACCCCAAGAACACCATCCCCACCGTCAAACATGGAGGTGGAAACATTATGCTTTGGGGGTGTTTTTCTGCTAAGGGGACAGGACAACTTCACCGCATCAAAGGGACGATGGACGGGGCCATGTACCGTCCAATCTAGGTTGAGAACCTCCTTCCCTCAGCCAGGGCATTGAAAATGGGTCGTGGATGAGTATTCCAGCATGACAATGACCCAAAACACACGGCCAAGGCAACAAAGGAGTGGCTCAAGAAGAAGCACATTAAGGTCCTGGAGTGGCCTAGCCAGTCTCCAGACCTTAATCCCATAGAAAATCTGTGGAGGGAGCTGAAGGTTCGAATTGCCAAACATCAGCCTCGAAACCTTAATGACTTGGAGAAGATCTGCAAAGAGGAGTGGGACAAAATCCCTCCTGAGATGTGTGCAAACCTGGTGGCCAACTACAAGAAACGTCTGACCTCTGTGATTGCCAACAAGGGTTTTGCCACCAAGTACTAAGTCATGTTTTGCAGAGGGGTCAAATACTTATTTCCCTCATTAAAATGCAAATCAATTTATAACATTTTTGACATGCGTTTTTCTGGATTTTGTTGTTGTTATTCTGTCTCTCACTGTTCAAATAAACCTACCATTAAAATGATAGACTGATCATTTCTTTGTCAGTGGGCAAACGTACAAAATCAGCAGGGGATCAAATACTTTTTTCCCTCACTGTATGTCAGATACTCCAGTGAGTGTAATTTGCTCAATATTAGGAGTTATAAAGTTGAAATCATTATAAGAGTCCATTAAGTATTCAACCTCGTTACCCAACCTTGATTGAATTCCCCTGGGGTAGTGTAATACCTGAGGGGGAAAATACCTGAGGGTGAAAACCAGACAGGATCCAATGAAACATCACAAAATATATTTCACAAAATAGGAATGACCTCAGATGCTGTATTCTACAAGGCTTCCACATAGTTCTCCTCAGATGATTACTTTAAATCCTCATTGTGGAAGTAAATATTCAAGAGTTGCATTTACACAATACAAGCTGTGATGATGTTGGATTAATCAATTTTGCCATGCTTGATTATTAACTTGACCATGCCCAAATGGATATAGCCTACAGTATCTGCTTGTTACAGTTTTTTTTACTTTGGTGCAATTTTCACAACTCGATAGCTATTTGAAGAATCTCAAATATAAAATATATTTTGATTTGTTTAATACTTTTTTAGTTATTACATCATTCCATATGTGTTATTTCGTAGTTTTGATGTCTTCACTATTATTCTGCAATGTATAAAATAGTAAAAATAAAGAAAAAGCCTTTAATGAGTAGGTGTTCTAAAAATGTTGATTGGTAGTGTATATACACTGCTCAAAATAATAAAGGGAACATTTAAACAACACAATGTAACTCCAAGTCAATCACACTTCTGTGAAATCAAACTGTCCACTTAGGAAGCAACACTGATTGACAATCAATTTCACATGCTGTTGTGCAAATAGAATAGACAACAGGTGGAAATTATAGGCAATTAGCAAGACACCCCCAATAAAGGACTGGTTTTGCAGGTGGTGACCACAGACCACTTCTCAGTTCCTATGCTTCCTGGCTGATGTTTTGGTCACTTTTGAATGCTGGCAGTGCTTCACTCTAGTGGTAGCATGAGACGGAGTCTACAACCCACACAAGTGGCTCAGGTAGTGCAGCTCATCCAGGATGGCACATCAATGCCAGCTGTGGCAAGAAGGTTTGCTGTGTCTGTCAGCGTAGTGTCCAGAGCATGGAGGTGCTACCAGGAGACAGGCCAGTACATCAGGAGACGTGGAGGAGGCCGTAGGAGGGCAACAACCCAGCAGCTGGACTGCTACCTCCGCCTTTGTGCAAGGAGGAGCAGGAGGAGCACTGCCAGAGCCCTGCAAAAATGACCTCCAGCAGGCCACAAATGTGCATGTGTCTGCTCAACGGTCAGAAACAGACTCCATGAGGGTGGTATGATGGCCCGACGTCCACAGGTGGGGGTTGTGCTTACAGCCCAACACCGTGCAGGACGTTTGGCATTTGCCAGAGAACACCAAGATTGGCAAATTCGCCACTGGCGCCCTGTGCTCTTCACAGATGAAAGCAGGTTCACACTGAGCATGTGACAGACGTGACAGAGTCTGGAGATGCCGTGGAGAAAGTTCTGCTGCCTGCAACATCCCCCAGCATGACCGGTTTGGCGGTGGGTCAGTCATGGTGTGGGGTGGCATTTCTTTGGGGGGCCGCACAGCCCTCCATGTGCTCGCCAGAGGTAGCCTGACTGCCATTAGGTACAGAGATGAGATCCTCAGACCCCCTTGTGAGACCATATGCTGGTGCGGTTGGCCCTGGGTTCCTCCTAATGCAAGACAATGCTAGACCTCATGTGGCTGGAGTGTGTCAGCAGGTCCTGCAAGAGGAAGGCATTGATGCTATGGACTGGCCCGCCCGTTCCCCAGACCTGAATCCAATTGAGCACATCTGGGACATCATGTCTCGCTCCATCCACCAACGCCACGTTGCACCACAGACTGTCCAGGAGTTGGCGGATGCTTTAGTCCAGGTCTGGGAGGAGATCCCTCAGGAGACCATCCGCCACCTCAACAGGAGCATGCCCAGGCATTGTAGGGAGGTCATACGGGCACGTGGAGGCCACACACACTACTGAGCCTCATTTTGACTTGTTTTAAGGACATTACATCAACGTTGGATCAGCCTGTAGTGTGTTTTTCCACTTTAATTTTGAGGGTGACTCCAAATCCAGACCTCCATGGGTTGATAAATTTGATTTCCATTGATAATTTTGTGTGATTTTGTTGTCAGCACATTCAACTATGTAAAGAAAAAAGTATTTAATAAGAATATTTCATTCATTCAGATCTAGGATGTGTTATTTTAGTGTTCCCTTTTTTGAGCAGTGTATATATAGAGAGATAGTAGTAAAGTCAAAGTTCTCTGATCATTTATTTATTCAAGTTTTATTTACGATACCATGTCCTGTTTTATCAGTTAAGCTTAAAACAAGTAGGCCTATCTTAAACAACAATACAGTACCAGTCAAATGTTTTTCCATACCACAAAATGCTTATTTCTTTCAAATGTTGTGCACAAATTAGTTTACATCCCTGTTAGTGAACATTTCTCCTTTGCCAAGATAGGAGGATCGTCTGAGACCAGCCACCCGGACAGCTGATGAAACTGAGGAGTATTTCTGTCAGTAATAAAGCCCTTTTGTGGGGAAAAACTCATTCTGATTGGGTGGGCCTGGCTCCCAAGTGGGTGGACCTGTTCCCTCCCAGGCCCACCTATGGCTGCACCCCTGCCCAGTCATGTGAAATCCATAGATTAGGTCCTAATTTATTTATTTAAATTGACTGATTTCCTTATATGAACTGTAACTGATTAAAATCATTGAAATTGTTGCATGTTTCGTTTATATTTTTGTTCAGTATAGAATATGGCATGTTCAACAATAAACTATCTTCTTACAATTTTAGTTAGATTATGCTCGAATTTCAGATCACCATGACTTAATTTAAGTGTTACTGTGAGAGTGTGATTTGAAGGAGTCAGGCGCAGGAGGGTAGATCACAGAATACAGAGTTTATTCCGCACTGGAACAAATACAGACACACGGGGAAAATATGCCCCGGCAATACAAAGTACAGGTAGCTCCACCGAGCTACACTCATCTCACATGCAACAATCACCCACAAGGACAAGGGGGCAGAGGGAACACTTAAACACATACTAATGAGGGGAATATGAACCAGGTGTGTGTAATTGACAAGACAAGACAAATGGAAGGATGAGATATGGAGCGGCAGTGGCTAGAAGGCCAGTGACGACGAACGCCGAAGCCTGCCCGAACAAGGAGGGGAGGCAGCTTCGGAGGAAGTCGTGACAGTTACTGTAAGCTTAGAGCTCAATCATCATGTCATACCACAGTTCATTTTCACTTTTCTCTTCATATTGTATTTACAACATTCTGATTTTTAATACATAGCATTTTAACTAATGTTAATCTCAAATAATAAAGAAAAATGTTGATTAGAGAAAGAGAGACTTCCTACTCAACTACTATATTGTGTTATACTACAGTAGGCTATATGGTAAAGATTTCATGATTCACATCAATGGTAGTAGTCACAGATTGTGTTCCTCGTGGAGAGGAGATAGCCACAGCTATGCTTCATTAGTAGTCATCTTCTAAAACAAGTATTTTTTGAAACCGAATGACTCTCTGCTGCAATTCAGCAAGGAATGTGAATTTGTATGTTAGGAGCTCTGCCAATTCCCTTGTCATCTTTTGCTGTTCAATCATTATCTCTGCCTCCTGATACATTTCGTCAGTGTAGTGCTTTCCTCCATTTACTGCCACCATGTCATCAATCTTCTTGATCAGCTCAACAACTTGACTTCTCTTCCCATCTCTGTTGTTGAAAACATGGAATCTGTTGCCACAGCGTTGAATCACTTCTTGAAGCTTTGGATGACCGGTGCGTACATACTCTTGTATTGTTTGACCCTGAAGTTCATCCTTACGAGTAAACAGTACAATCATGTGATTGGAGGCCTCTGGTCCAAATATTTCCTCCAGGGCCTCGATCGAATTCTGCTCCTCTTTAGTGAATCTGCCAACCTGGATCACCAGCAGGAAGACATGAGGACCAGGGGTGGAGACCTGAACACACTTCACTATCTCGTTTTTTATATCTGTAGCTTCTTTGCCTGTATCTAAAATCCCTGGTGTATCCACCACATGTATCCACCTCTTACTCTCTCGAAGTTGATGCTTTTCACAAGTCCCAGTCACAGAGTTAGCGCTGGGATGAGATTTGAATATGTTTTTGCCCAAAATGGTGTTTCCAACAGCACTTTTCCCCACTCCAGTTTTTCCAATCATCACAATTCTCAGGTCAGGACCTGAAAATATTTAATTAATGTTTAGTGAAGAATTCATGCCTAGTGACCTATTCAGTGAAAACAAATGTCCTGCTAAACTTCATTCTTCTTGTGCTGGAAGAAATTGGATTCATACACTCAACAATGTTTTCTGTGTGAAACTAAAGAAACAACTGCAAAAAAGCTATTTTATAGTTAGTTTACATTAAATATTTGGATTTTGCTCATCAATACCTCTTCAACGGAACGTGCAAGAATGATACATAGCGACGATCGCTGACGATAGCAAACAAGTTACACCCCTTGTTTTTGCAATTCGGTGTCTCATTTTATTTTTGGAGGCGAAATATAGCTAAAATATTGCTCTCCTCTTCTCAGAGGTTTAAGCAACCGTCTTAAAACTGCAATGTCTACTTTTGCATGTTAATAACAAATCTTAATAGCTTCTCAACCACATGACATACAGATCTCAAATCAATTTGACATTGTTCAGAGTCCTCTTCTCTTGAATCCACGGCAATAAGTTTAGCTTTTTTGACATATTTATTTCAATTAACTTTAAAGAAAAATACTATACAAACGCCTCACACCGCGTGGCTGCTGCCTCTCTAACCTGGTGGTTCCTGCACGCACGACCCACGTGGAGTTCCTGGTCTCCGGCAGCCTCTGGAACTGCCGTTCTGCGGCCAACAAGGCAGAGTTCATCTCAGCCTATGCTACCCTCCAGTCCCTCGACTTCTTGGCGCTGACGGAAACATGGATTACCACTGAAAACACTGCTACTCCTACTGCTCTCTCCTTGTCTGACCATGTGTTCTCGCATACCCAGAGAGCATCTGGTCAGCGGGGTGGTGGCACAGGAATCCTCATCTCTCCCAAGTGGACATTCTCTCTTTTTCTCCTGACCCATCTGTCTATCTCCTCATTTGAATTCCATGCTGTCACAGTCACTAGCCCATTCAAGCTTAACATCCTTGTCATTTATCGCCCTCCAGGTTCCCTTGGAGAATTCATCAATGAGCTTGACGCCTTGATAAGTTCCTTTCCTGAGGATGGCTCACCCCTCACAGTCCTGGGTGACATTAACCTCCCTATGGCTACCTTTGACTCATTTCTCTCTGCCTCCTTCTTTCCACTCCTCTCCTCTTTTGACCTCACCCTCTCACCGTCCCCCCCTACTCACAAGGCAGGCAATACACTTGACCTCATCTTTACTAGATGCTGTTCTTCTACTAATCTTACTGCAACTCCCCTCCATGTCTCCGACCACTATTTTGTATCCTTTTCTCTCTTGCTCTCCGCCAACACTACTCACTCTGCCCCTACTCAGATGGTAATGCGCCGTCGCAACCTTCGCTCTCTCTCTCCCGCTACTCTCTCCTCTTCCATCCTATCATCTCTTCCCTCTGCTCAATCCTTCTCCCTCCAATCTCCTGATTCTGCCTCCTCAACCCTCCTCTCCTCCCTTTCTGCATCCTTTGACTCTCTATGTCCCCTATCCTCCCGGCCGGCTCGGTCCTCCCCTCCTGCTCCGTGGCTTGACGACTCATTGCAAGCTCACAGAACAGGGCTCCGGGCAGCCGAGTGGAAATGGAGGAAAACTAGACTCCCTGCGGACCTGGCATCTTTTCACTCCCTCCTCTCTACATTTTCTTCCTATGTTTCTGCTAATAAAGCCACTTTCTACCACTCTAAATTCCAAGCATCTGCCTCTAACCCTAGGAAGCTCTTTGCCACTTTCTCCTCCCTGCTGAATCCTCCCCCCTCCCTCTCTGTGGATGACTTCGTCAACCATTTTGAAAAAAAAGTTGACGACATCCGATCCTCGTTTGTTAAGTCAAATGACACTGCTGGTCCTGCTCACACTGCCCTACTCTATGCTTTGACTTCTTTCTCCCCTCTCTCTCCAAATGAAATCTTGCAACTTGTGATGGCTGGCCGCCCAACAACCTGCCCGCTTGACCCTATCCCCTCCTCTCTTCTCCAGACCATCTCCGGTGACCTTCTCCCTTACCTCACCTCGCTCATCAACTCATCCTTGACCGCTGGCTATGTCCCTTCCGTCTTCAAGAGAGCGAGAGTTGCACCCCCTTCTCAAAAAAACCTACACTCGATCCCTCCGATGTCAACAACTACAGACCAGTATCCCTTCTTTCTTTTCTCTCCAAAACTCTTGAGCGTGCCGTCTTTAGCCAACTCTCTTGCTATCTCTCTCAGAATGACCTTCTTGATCCAAACCAGTCAGGTTTCAAGACTGGTCATTCAACTGAGACTGCTCTTCTCTGTGTCATGGAGGCTCTCCGCACTGCTAAAGCTAACTCTCTCTCCTCTGCTCTTGTCCTTCTAGACCTGTCTGCTGCCTTTGATACTGTGAACCATCAGATCCTCCTCTCCACCCTCTCCGAGTTGGGCATCTCCGGCGCGGCTCACTGTTGGATTGCGTCCTACCTGACCGGTCGCTCCTACAAGTGGCGTGGCGAGAATCTGTCTCCGCACCACATGCTCTCACCACTGGTGTCCCCCAGGGCTCAGTTCTAGGCCCTCTCCTATTCTCGCTATACACCAAGTCACTTGGCTCTGTCATATCCTCACATGGCCTCTCCTATCATTGCTACGCAGACGACACACAACTAATCTTCTCCTTTCCCCCTTCTCGATAACCAGGTGGCGAATCGCATCTCTGCATGTCTGGCAGACATATCAGTGTGGATGACGGATCACCACCTCAAGCTGAACCTCGGCAAGACAGAGCTGCTCTTCCTCCCGGGGAAGGACTGCCCGTTCCATGATCTCGCCATCACGGTTGACAACTCCGTTGTGTCCTCCTCCCAGAGTGCGAAGAGCCTTGGCGTGACCCTGGACAACACCCTGTCGTTCTCCGCTAACATCAAGGCGGTGACACGATCCTGTAGGTTCATGCTCTACAACATTCGGAGAGTACGACCCTGCCTTGCACAGGAAGCGGCACAGATCCTAATCCAGGCACTTGTCATCTCCCGTCTGGATTACTGTAACTCGCTGTTGGCTGGGCTCCCTGCCTGTGCCAATAAACCCCTACAACTCATCCAGAATGCCGCAGCCCGTCTGGTGTTCAACCTTCCCAAGTTCTCTCACGTCACCCCGCTCCTCCGCACACTCCACTGGCTTCCAGTTGAAGCTTGCATCTGCTACAAGACCATGGTGCTTGCCTACAGAGCTGTGAGGGGAACGGCACCTCCGTACCTTCAGGCTCTGATCAGCCCCTACACCCAAACGAGGGCATTGCGTTCATCCACCTCTGGCCTGCTGGCCCCCCTACCTCTGCGGAAGCACAGTTCCCGCTCAGCCCAGTCAAAACTGTTCGCTGCTCTGGCACCCTAATGGTGGAACAAGCTCCCTCACGACGCCAGGACAGCGGAGTCACTCACCACCTTCCGGAGACACTTGAAACACCACCTCTTTAAGGAATACCTGGGATAGGATAAAGTAATCCTTCTACCCCCCCTTACCCCACCCCAAAATTTTTAAAATAATAATACAAATAAAAAACATATTGTAAAGTGGTTATCCCACTGGCTATAAGGTGAATGCACCAATTTGTAAGTCGCTCTGGATAAGAGCGTCTGCTAAATGACGTAAATGTAAATGTAAACATGTAAATGGATGGAAGCTATTAAAGTTAAGGAAATATTTGTTATGTAAAGTAAATTAAAAAATTACAAAAAGTAAATGCTGTAGATTGGAGGGAAGAGGTCCCTGAATCTATAACAGTTGGTTGTATTAATGCAGGTCATATTGGGGTGGAAGCTATTGACGTTTTAAGGAAGTATCTTTTTTAATGTAAAGTCCATTAAAATTCAGAGAAAATAGCCGAAGTCAAAAACTACAAAAGTAATTGCCATAGATTGTACAGACAAGTCCCTGAACCAATAGCAGTTGGTTGTATTCATGCAAGTGACATGGGGTGGCAGCTATTGAAGTTTTAAGTAAGTCTTTCTCATGTAAATTCAATGAAAATGTATTTTTTTAAATAGACAAAGTAAAAAAATACTAAAGTATTTGCTGTGGATTGGACTGGTGAGGTCCCTGAACCATTATTAGATGGTTGTGTTAATAAAAGTAATATGGGGTCGAAGCTATTCAAGTTTTAAGGAAGTATTTTTCATGTAAATTAATTTAAAATATATACTTTTTTAAATAGCCAAAGTCAAAAAAGACAAACGTAATTGTCGTAGATTGTACAGACAAGGTCCCTGAACCAATAACAGTTGGTTGTATTCAGGAAAGTGATATGGGGTGGAAGCTATTGACGTTTTAAGCAAGTATTTTATACATATAATGAAAATGTAATTCATTGAAAATAGACAAATATTTATATGCAATGGATTGGACAGGCGAGGTCCCTGAACCAATAGCAATACTTTTTTTATGAAACACAATTTTCGGACATTTTAGAATGTTGCACACCCTTGGCTGATCATGGTGTGAAACATCCTAAATTGTGTTTGGAAAATTGTGTTTCATAAAGAAAGTAAGCATATTTTCTCAACCTTCTCACCATTAAAGATAGTTAAGGAGGAAAAGTATGCCTTTTCAGCCTGAATGGAGGATCATTTATGTAAGAGCCGGTCAACAGGGGACACGAGTGTATTACTGAATACCGGGAATGATCGTCAATCATAGAATATAGCGCATGGGCGCTAGATATGCACTATCAGCTGCCTAGGCTAATATAAAGCTAACTTCACCTCATTGCAAAAAAGTTTAAGAACGTCATTCTCACCTTCAGGGATCGAGTAGCGACAACCCATCTTGTTGAAATTGAATGAAGTGGAAAGGTGCAACTTTCCTATGTTTTATCTATCAAGCTCCCTTAGAACCGCCCACACGATTGACCCTACCTCTATACAATTCAGTATATAATTGGGATGAAAAACATTCATTTTAGATTTGCAGAGACGTGTTGAAGACCTCCCTATTCATTTTCCTGTTTCAGGTTTCGTCATCCCGTGGCTGCACAACGAAAAGAGGAAAATGACAGGTAAGAGCAACTGTTTTCATTCTAAAATCATCAACCATCATGTCATTATTTTACTTTTCATAAAGAGATGTCAACCCAGCAAATGTAGAATTTGTACTATCGTAATTTTTTTATGCTTCTAAGGTTCTATGTGATTGATTTAACAACATTTAGTTTGAAGAACGTCTTGACAAAATAATATAAAGAACATCAGACACTGCTCTAAGGAGCTTAACAATTTGGACATATGGGCGACGTTTTCCTAATTTAAAAACTGTACACCAAAGGCACATGTCTCTGCACAGTTGAGATCACATCTGTACAATTTTCTTTATCCCCGCAAAGTTTCAAATCTATAGTTTTAGTCATATGCCTACATGGCTTTTTGATAAAACACCTATTTATTGCCCAGAACTGTACAATCGCTGCATCACTACAGGTTGTGTTGTGTGCATTGTTATATATTTATTTTTAGGCTGAAAAACCAAAGGTACAGTTAAGTGTCTTTGGAAAACAGCAGTGCAAGAATAGTAAAAAAAAAAAAATCTGGAGTAAGACAGGAGGAAAACAGGATTTTACTGGTGTTTGCTCTACTGTGTAATGTGTGTAGCAGAAAGAAAATGTTGGTCAATATGGTTGAAATATATTCTGGAATACTGTTTGGGAACATTCTTAGACTCAATTGTGTGTCCCTTGCAATGGTATCACATTACTAATGCAACATATCTGACAGAAAGATCTAAGACTGTTCTTATTGTTTTAACTAGGTTCTGGAGGACAATGTACCATCGTCCTGTTTGGAAAGAAAGGAGCTCCAAAGAGTTCAATAGGAAATATAATCCTAGGAGATAGCTATCGCTTTACCCATGATACCGAACTATGTGAGCGGAGAGAGAATGAATCATATGCTGCAATCAACACCCCAGACATGTTTGGAGAAGGCAATAATCCAGACCAGCAAATTATTGACTGTATGGCACTTTCATACCCCGGCCCTCATATATCCCTGCTTGTGATTCAAGATGGGCATGATACACCAGAGGAGGTTGGACAGCAAGTTGTTCACCTACAAGATACCTTTGGAGAAAAGATTACGGCAAACATGATAGTTATGTTACCAGGCAGGAGTGACATCATTGCACTGGAACGTTATATCAATCAAAACCTTAAATATCCCCTGGAAGTCTTGAACAATTCTAATGATCTGCACAAAAAGTTACTAAAGGACCGTAAATTCTTCAACTACACCTACGAAAAATACAGTAAAGATGTTGTACTAAAAAGAAACGAAACACTGGCGAAAAAGAGAAAGACCCGAAAGCTGTAAGACCAAATGACATTCAATACATTCTTTATTTTGTAATATTGTCAAAATCACTAAAAGCTATTATATATTTGTCATGGTGTACTTAGGTCTGTTGGCTATGATAGTCATCCTGGAAAAGAGTTCAGAGGAACAAGAATCGGGGACCCATCAAAACCCCAAGATGAGATGTAAGACCAAATGACATTCAATACATTCTTTATTTTGTAATATTGTCAAAATCACTAAAAGCTATTATATATGCTCAAAAAAATAAAGGGAACACTTAAACAACACAATGTAACTCCAAGTCAATCACACTTCTGTGAAATCAAACTGTCCACTTAGGAAGCAACACTGATTGACAATAAATTTCACATGCTGTTGTGCAAATAGAATAGACAACAGGTGGAAATTATAGGCAATTAGCAAGACACCCCCAATAAAGGACTGGTTTTGAAGGTGGTGACCACAGACCACTTCTCAGTTCCTATGCTTCCTGGCTGATGTTTTGGTCACTTTTGAATGCTGGCGGTGCTTTCACTCTAGTGGTAGCATGAGACGGAGTCTACAACCCACACAAGTGGCTCAGGTAGTGCAGCTCATCCAGGATGGCACATCAATGCCAGCTGTGGCAAGAAGGTTTGCTGTGTCTGTCAGCGTAGTGTCCAGAGCATGGAGGTGCTACCAGGAGACAGGCCAGTACATCAGGAGACGTGGAGGAGGCCGTAGGAGGGCAACAACCCAGCAGCAGGACTGCTACCTCCGCCTTTGTGCAAGGAGGAGCAGGAGGAGCACTGCCAGAGCCCTGCAAAATGACCTCCAGCGGGCCACAAATGTGCATGTGTCTGCTCAAATGGTCAGAAACAGACTCCATGAGGGTGGTATGAGGGCCCGACGTCCACAGGTGGGGGTTGTGCATACAGCCCAACACCGTGCAGGACGTTTGGCATTTGCCAGAGAACACCAAGATTGGCAAATTCGCCACTGGCGCCCTGTGCTCTTCACAGATGAAAGCAGGTTCACACTGAGCATGTGACAGACGTGACAGAGTCTGGAGATGCCGTGGAGAAAGTTCTGCTGCCTGCAACATCCTCCAGCATGACCGGTTTGGCGGTGGGTCAGTCATGGTGTGGGGTGGCATTTCTTTGGGGGGCCGCACAGCCCTCCATGTGCTCGCCAGAGGTAGCCTGACTGCCATTAGGTACAGAGATGAGATCCTCAGACCCCTTGTGAGACCATATGCTGGTGCGGTTGGCCCTGGGTTCCTCCTAATGCAAGACAATGCTAGACCTCATGTGGCTGGAGTGTGTCAGCAGTTCCTGCAAGAGGAAGGCATTGATGCTATGGACCACCCGTTCCCCAGACCTGAATCCAATTGAGCACATCTGGGACATCATGTCTCGCTCCATCCACCAACGCCACGTTGCACCACAGACTGTCCAGGAGTTGGCGGATGTTTTAGTCCAGGTCTGGGGGGAGATCCCTCAGGAGACCATCCGCCACCTCATCAGGAGCATGCCCAGGCGTTGTAGGGAGGTCATACAGGCACGTGGAGGCCACACACACTACTGAGCCTCATTTTGACTTGTTTTAAGGACATTACATCAAAGTTGGATCAGCCTGTAGTGTGGTTTTCCACTTTAATTTTGAGGGTGACTCCAAATCCAGACCTCCATGGGTTGATAAATTTGATTTCCATTGATAATTTTTGTGTGATTTTGTTGTCAGCACATTCAACTATGTAAAGAAAAAAGTATTTAATAAGATTATTTCATTCATTCAGATCTAGGATGTGTTATTTTAGTGTTCCCTTAATTTTGTTGAGCAGTGTATTTGTCATGGTGTACTTAGGTCTGTTGGCCATGATAGTCATCCTGGAAAAGAGTTCAGAGGAACAAGAATCGGGGACCCATCAAAACCCCAAGATGAGATGTAAGACCAAATGACATTCAATACATTCTTTATTTTGTAATATTGTCAAAATCACTAAAAGCTATTATATATTTGTCATGGTGTACTTAGGTCTGTTGACTATGATAGTCATCCTGGAAAAGAGTTCAGAGGAACAAGAATCGGGGACCCATCAAAACCCCAAGATGAGATGTAAGACCAAATGACATTCAATACATTCTTTATTTTGTAATATTGTCAAAATCACTAAAAGCTATTATATATTTGTCATGGTGTACTTAGGTCTGTTGACTATGATAGTCATCCTGGAAAAGAGTTCAGAGGAACAAGAATCGGGACCCATCAAAACCCCAAGATGAGATGTAAGACCAAATGACATTCAATACATTCTTTATTTTGTAATATTGTCAAAATCACTAAAAGCTATTATATATTTGTCATGGTGTACTTAGGTCTGTTGACTATGATAGTCATCCTGGAAAAGAGTTCAGAGGAACAAGAATCGGGGACCCATCAAAACCCCAAGATGAGATGTAAGACCAAATTACATTCAATACATTCTTTATTTTGTAATATTGTCAAAATCACTAAAAGCTATTATATATTTGTCATGGTGTACTTAGGTCTGTTGACTATGATAGTCATCCTGGAAAAGAGTTCAGAGGAACAAGAATCGGGGACCCATCAAAACCCCAAGATGAGATGTAAGACCAAATTACATTCAATACATTCTTTATTTTGTAATATTGTCAAAATCACTAAAAGCTATTATATATTTGTCATGGTGTACTTAGGTCTGTTGACTATGATAGTCATCCTGGAAAAGAGTTCAGAGGAACAAGAATCGGGGACCCATCAAAACCCCAAGATGAGATGTAAGACCAAATGACATTAATTACATTTTCTAACATTGTCAAAGGCACTAAAAGCTATTATTTGTCATGGTTGTATGCTTTAGGTCCAGTGATCCTGTCAGATCTCAGGATGGGTTGGCTAGCGGATCTGGAAACTCAAACACTGGTAAGCCCCAGGGTGGAATTTACTCAATAAGTGAAATCTATACCACAAGCTATACTAGCCTGCATTGCTTGAGTCTTTTATATCAAGCCACAAGTTTGACTGTAGAACTCCTTGCACTATACAATACAAAATACACTATGTTTACCTCATTCACATTCTGCTGTATTTTTTTTGACATCAGTATAAAGAGAACAGAATTTAGTTGAATATCCTCTGACCCATTTGAATAACATTCGGGACTAACAAAAAAATCTATAAATTATAAGTAAGATCCTACTCTCACTTTTTAAATAACATCAGGAAACTCATTGAGAAGCAAGGTAAATTGAAGGTGGATGAAACACTGTGTAACTCGATTGCTGCTATTATTGTTTCACTAGGTCCAACCTATTATGGTCAAGCAAACTATGCAAGCAAACCCAGCAACATTTTGAACATTGTGCTACTGGGACAGACAGGGACTGGAAAGAGTACAAGTGGAAACAGAATCCTGAGGAAAAAATTGTTTCCATCACGTGCAAGCTCTGTACCAGTTACAAAAGAGTGTAAGGTAGAAAAGATGAAGATAGAAGGGACAGAGGTTAGAGTCGTTGATACCCCAGATTTCTTTGAAGATGATCTTAAACAACCAACCAGACACGTTGAGGATTGCATAAAGCACTGTCAGACAGGGTTGAGTGTGTACTTACTGGTGATTCAGATTGGCCGATTCACAGAGGGTGAACGAGAGATCTTGAAAAAATTAGAAGATGCCTTGGGTACAATTAGAGAGAAAACATTTGTCCTCTTTACGAATGGAGAGGACCTCAAAGATATGAGCATTGAAACGTTCATCAAACAGGCTGACGATCATCTGAAAGACATAGTAAGGTGCTGTGGGAACAAACATGTGTTCAAAAACACAAAGAAAGACCAGCAGCAGGTGATGGAGCTGATGGAGAAGATATTCCAGTTACTGGGCAATGATCAAATGTCTCGTGACTTTGAGAACTGGAAAAAAAAAATTACAGCTGGTGGGTGCACAGTGAGTTAACTTAGATCCCAGAGACAAAGCTGAATTAATGTCACCAAATGATTGTTTAAGTCCCATTATTCAGTCATCAGAAAAATCTAAGATTGTGATACGAAACAATTTATCTAAAATGTTCTAAATTGAGAGTTGTAGGATCTTAATTTGACCACCCCGTTGCAGGAGATCTTTCGTGCAATGCAGGAACATTAAAAATGTGTAGTGTATTTGAGGCTTAAAAAGTTTGTAATTTCCACTTTGAAATTTCAGACTTGATTTTCCCTTACGAAAAATTTATCAACCCCTACAAAAATGTCCATTATTTATAATCAACATAATAATTAACATTTCCTGTTGCTGCAGGATTATTTTCCTGCTGTAGCAAACTGGATCAAAATAAGATCCTACATCTGTAAACTGTCTTTCATTTTAATTGCATAAACTGTTTTTCTTTACTTTCCAGTAATTGAATATGAGTGACTGCATTTGTAGTGTAACTTTGTCAGTTATGTAGATTTATGGATACTTATTTGACCCAAAACGGTGAACATTTTTGTCACTTTATTCACTGTTGTTTTAAGAATCTGTCAGATAACACGTCAGATCACAAACAAATTTGTTGTATATTTTTGCGACTTTGAGATTCTGTGCATAATGAAAAGTGCTAAATAAAATGAATCAATTATTATTACTATTATTATAAAAATGTGGCTTATTTTCTTATGATGGACTACGAGAATGTAACTGCATATATTCAAACAATAGCCTACCTTCTGTGGAGTGGATCAGAAAAATATGTTTTAGTGTTTTCTAATGACAATGACTTTGCTTTTTGAATTACATTATGCTGTGTTGTTAGTCACACAGGAAACAGCTTGATTTGTTACATAAGGAAATTAAATGTTGGATTTAACTGTTTTTAAAAAACGTCATAATTTAATGTGGTAAACCTTTGTAAAGTTGAGCGTAAAATAAACTATGGATATGTATACAAATAATTATTTTGGTGGTATTTAATCATGTTAAAATATCTTATCGCAATTGCTAATAACCCATCCGCAACCGCCCGACTATATGTGTTAAAGTGAAAATCTGAGGCCTGCACCCGACCCTAACCCGCTAATATAGAAAATGCATGTATATAAAAACAACAACATTGGCCTACCTACAGAAGGCTATATTGGTCCACTAATACAGTACTAGTAAAGGCCCAGTGCACTATTTTTGTTGTAACAAAAATTAAATAGGGCTATGCAGCTGCCTTCACTTCACAAGTAAGCAGGTGTGTAGCGCTGGGGGAGTGCGAGGGAGTTGCACTTACAATTTGAGAATACATGGAACATTTATTCTGATCAATTCTAAATAAATTATATTTAACTAGCACAAAAATTCCATAAAAAAAGCAGCCTAGAGGTAGGTAAATGGTGGTTTCTTCCCTGTCTTCTCTCTGGTGAATTATGAAGAACTGTAGTCTACATGTGTGCATTGCGAAGGCCCATTGGAGGCTTGACAAGTTAAGAACACCAGAACCTTGAAAAAAATATCTAAATTAACCGTGTCTGCATTGATGTTCATAAAACTCCACCGACCTGCTCTTGCAAAGTGGAACCCAGAACGATATGTGACCACTTGGTTAGAGCGACACGTTCTGCCGAGGACACCCAAACCAGAGTGGCCCAAGAGCCTGACCCTCTCTGGAAGTTTCTGTAGCCCTGCTTGGGATATTTATCCTACATTGGCTATTGGTTAAGACGCAGGGCCCGTTCTAGCTTGGTAGGCTATGTCGGGTTGGGGAAATTGAAATTGGGCCAAGTTGGAGGTAATAATGCATTTAGGTGATAGTTTATTGAGATGGATCAATACACCACACCAAAAGATAGATTTTATGGCTGTTTTAAAACGAATTTCCTGGAATTCTATCTAGTAACCGCTACCTACATGTACAAATTACCTCGACTAACCTGGACCCACGCACATTGAATCGGTACCGGTACCCCCTGTATATAGCCTCATTATTGTTATTTTATATATATATATATATATATATATATATATATATATTAGTTTATTAGTTTATTTAGTAAATATTTTCATAACTCTATTTTCTTAAAACTGTATTGTTGGTTAAGGCCTTGTAAGTAAGCATTTCACGGTAAGGTCTACATCTGTTGTATTCGGGGCATGTGACAAATAAACATTGATTTGATAATGATTTATGTTCACTACTTTATCAATTGATTTATTGATTAAATCTATGCAAATAAATGCTATGAATTGATAGTTCACCACTCTGTTTTCTTTTATTCTGTAATAGGGTAAATTGTAACCATGTATTCAACCTAATCAAATTAAAGTTTATTTAGCGCTGTCCTTTTGGACCGCTCTTCGTGGTTCTAATCGTTTGTAATAACACTCATCAAGATCTGTTGCCTACGCCTAATAGTCCTCCTCATCATGTGTTATTACAAATATAAGATTCTCACTTCTCACAATGGTGCTCGTTTAGTAAAGTTAGATCAAAGCTGAATCAATGTCTCGCAAGATCACATAACGATTAATTATTATTATTTTACGTAACTGAACCGAATATAATAGCATAGCATAGTAGGCCTATAGGTTAATGTTACCGTTACACCAAAAACACCTCCTCATTTCTAATGAGATTTTAGGATAGTTAGCTGTTAGGATATATGCTTTGATTGAAACAAAATACAAGAAAGGCTAATAGTTTGTTAACATCATTTGCTCTAATTTGCTCACGAAACAGTAATTAAAGAAGATCGAAATGCATAGGCTAATCCCGTGAAACTGATTGAGATCAATCAACTTATTGGCATGTAGATTTAGGTTCACCGGTAAAACGTGAATAATTATAATTCACGATTGACAGTGATGATGGCCTATTTTTAAATTAGGTATGCCTAACTTGGTGTTTGAGGGTATTAAAAATATAGCATTTTCTTGAGACAATATGTGTGGGCATCGGCAGATGTTGCAATTGGAGGATGCATTTATGCATATTTTATGACAGGGCTCTCCAAACCTGTTCCTGGAGAGCTACCATCCTGTGGTCCTCTGTAGCTCAATTGGTAGAGCATGGCACTTGTAACGCCAGGGTAGTGGGTTCGATCCCCGGGACCACCCATACGTAAAAATGTATGCACACATGACTGTAAGTCGCTTTGGATAAAAGCGTCTGCTAAATGGCATATTATTATTATTATTCCAGCCCTAACCTAGCGGACCTGATTCTAATAATTAGCTGGTTTATAAAACGGATCGGGTTAGTTACAACTGGGGTTGGAGTGAAACCCTCTGTAGCGCTCCAGGAACCATTTACATTGTGTCATAGTGATGTCAATCACTCTAGAGTCAAAAGCAGTGCTGTGATCAGTGACGTCAATACATTTATCAGAAACTGTAATTCATTAAACTGGACTGGATTATTTAACCGCACCAGCATTGCAATCCAATGCATGTACAATTTATGCAATAAACGGATATATTTTGAGGCACTGTAAAGTGTTTTGTCTGCGCTACAGGACATATCAGTCAGCTAACAAAGGACTAGTTTCCACGTCTACTCCTGCTCCCCCTCTCCGGTGCTCGACGTCGCCGGTCTACTAACCACCTGCCCTGGCAACCCATCATTACACACACCTGGCACCAATCATTACTTGCACCTGCACTTCATCATGAGGCACACCTGGACTCCATTACCTCACTTATTACCTCCCCTTTATCTGGCATTCCCCAGGCAGTATTGTTTCTGTGTTTCATTTCAAGACACCAGTCCTATATTGTATCATTCCATGTTCATTGTTTCATTAAACTTACCACCTGCTTCTCGACTCCCAGCGTCTTCGTTACAGAATACTGCCTCAACAAATGGAAGCAGCAGGAAATCAGAACATCTCCCAGACGGTCGACGAGCAAGGATACCTACTTCGTCAACACCATGAACAGCTGGCACAACTGGGGACGGCTATGGAAGAGGTTCTTCGCAGTGTTCAAGGTCTTGAACATACCCGAGAGGCGTTGCCTTCAACTAGCGGAGGATACTCTACCACCAGTCGAGCCAGCACACCAGCCCATTCAGCAACCCGCCCAGGTCAACAATGCCCGTTTGTCCCTCCCGGATAAATATGACGGCACCCCATCTAAATGCCGTGGCTTCCTACTACAGTGCTCCCTCTACTTTGCTCACCAGATGGGAGCCCCCACCACCGAGAGGTCCAAGGTTGCCACGGTTATTTCTCTGCTGACTGGGCGGGCGTTGGAATGGGCCACGGCCGTCTGGGATAGCGGAGAGGAGGAACTGGATTCGGATGAGGGGTTCATGGTTCTGTTCAGGAGGTTCTTCAATCATCCACTAGAGGGCAGAGATGGAGGTGAGCGCTTACTCCACCTACGGCAGGAAGGCCAGACCACTGCGGAGTACGCCCTCACCTTCAGGACAGTGGCAGCATCCAGCGGATCTTATGAGCCGGCACTCCGCACCCTATTCCGAAGAGGGTTGCGCGAGGAAATCCAGACGAAGTTGGCGTGCCGAGATGACACCCTCTCCCTGGACGCACTTATCGGAGCGTCGGTACCACCACCTCTCTCCCTCCTTCGTTGACTGATCTGAGTCAGAGCCTGAACCCATGGAGGTAGGGGCCACGCGCCTCCCCGCGGCTGAGCAACACTGTCGGAGACAGATGGGGCTCTGTCCCTATTGCGGACAGGAGGGGCACCAGCTTCAGCAGTGTCCGATATGTCCCAACCGGACGTCCACAGGAGCAGATGGTCGGTTCCATGATCATCCGTCTCCTGGGTTTGGCGTGAGCATCCCACCTTCCTCATTTTCCGCCAAACCCTTTCTAGTATCGATATCATTAGCTGGCTGTCCCTCATATGGTGTATCTACTGCTCTAGTGGACTCCGGTGCCGCGGAGGATTTCATTGACCAGGCCCTTGTCTCCTCACTGAACATCCCCTCATATCCGCTCTCCTCTCCATTTCCTGTTCAAGCATTGGATGGTTGACCACTGGGATCCGGGAATGTCACACACAACACAGCACTACTTACCCTCACTGTGGGACCTATGCACCAGGAAAGCCTTCCCTTCCTCATCACTGCACCCACGCACAAAGTCATCCTCGGCCTCCCGTGGCTTCAACGTCATAACCCCACCATCTCCTGGTCAAGGATGAGAATCACCACCTGGGCACCAGAATGCTGGAGGACCTGCCTTCCCTCACCTTGTGGTTCCACATCTATTGAGAGTCCGGGTAGCGCCCACCAGCCTATCCCTCCCTTATTGTTGGCCCCGTGTTTTGGGACGTAGATGTGGACATCCAGCAGGCTTTGGAAAGGGAATCCGCACCCTCTACCTGCCCTCCTCAACGAATCTACATCCCCTTGGAGGTAAGGGATAGGCTATTGACCTGGGTGCACACATCCTTCACCACTGGACACCCAGGTATCACTCGCACTATTCACTCCATCTCTGAGAAATACTGGTGGCCAACCTTGGCGCAGGACGTGGCTCACTATATCAACTCATGCTCAGTAATCCCCCCGGCACGCTCCAGCAGGGAAGCTCCTTCCCCATCCTGTGCCTCAGTGTCCCTGGTCTCATCTGTCCATTAGCTTTGTTACCGATCTCCCTTCCTCTGACGGTTTCACCACCATTCTGGTGGTTGTGGACAGATTTTCTAACTCATGCCGGTTTATTCCTCTCTCTGGTCTCCCTGCTGCTCTCCAGGTCGCTGAGGCACTGTTCCAGCAGGTCTTCCGGCACTATAGCCTTCTGGAGGACATTGTCTCCGACCGTGGCCCCTAATTCACGTCACAGGTATGGAGGGCTTTCATGGAGAAACTGGGGATCACGGTCACTCACTTCTGGGTACCAGCCTCAGTCCAACAGGCAGGTGGAGAGGATGAACCAGGAGCTGGGGAGATTCCTGAGGAGTCACTGCCAGGACCGGCAGGGGGAGTGGGCCCGATTCCTCCCCTGGGCGGAATATGCCCAGAATTCATTACGTCATACCTCCACCTGGCTTACTCCCTTTCAATGTGTCCTGGGTTATGAGTCAGCCCTGGCTCCGTGGACTCCGAGCCAGACCAAAGGAGGTTTGGAGTAATGCTCATGTGAGGCTCCACCGTGCCGTCCGTTGCCAGAAGGAGCAGGCGGATCGCCACCACAGTGAGGCGCCCGTGTTCCATCCTGGTGATCGCGTCTGGCTCTCCACCAGGAACCTCCCACTCTGAAGAATCTGAGCCCCCGGTTTGTGGGGCCGTTCAAGGTCCTCCGGAGGGTCAACAAGGTGACTTATAGGCTACAGCTTCCCACTAACTACCGGATCTCACCTTCTTTTCATGTTTCTCTCCTCAGGCCGGTGGTTCCTGGTCCCCTGGCTGAGGCCGTCCCCCACGACACCCCTCCGCCTTCTCTGGACATCGAGGGAGGTCCCGCCTATGCTGTCAGATCCCTTCTGGACTCCAGACGTCGTGGGGGTCGGCACCAGTACCTGGTAGACTGGGAGGGGTACGGTCCAGAAGAGTGGTGTTGGGTTCCGGTGGACGACATTCTAGATCCCAACATCATTGCATTGCATTGTGGGTCATATGTCAAACTCTGGTGGCCGCGACGTGTCATTTAATCAACAAGGCTGCATTTTCGGCATTTCAAAAAAAAAGTATGAAGCTAGCTTGCTAAAAACATATATATGACATTGATTTTAGTGTTGGCAAATTGGCTTAGTCTCGTAGTGAGGAGCCTATAAAACGTAGCTAGATTCATAAACATATTTTTTTGGAATTCTGAAATGTATTGGAATAAATGACCAAACTATAGAACTAGCTAGCCAGCTATGGGTAACTGTAGCTAGCTACCTGACAGGAGTGCTAGCTAGATACGTTAGCTTACTAGGTACATTAATAGCTTTAGGTTGGTTGTTTTTAAGCTCAACTTCAAGATTTCCACCAAGGACGTTGCCTCTCCGATCATCACTCTCCCTCGCTTGGGAAAGGGACATGTAAGGTACACTCGGATGCCACGATGTAAAACGTAATTCAATGGCTGAGGGTTTAGGGCCAAGGGCTGTCTACTTTGAGTTTGAAACGCAGCCCTGGACTCCATTACCTCCCCTTTATCTGGCACTCCCTTAGCTTCATTCCCCAGGCAATATTGTTTCTGTGTTTCATTTCAAGATGCCGTTCCATGTTCGTTGTTTTATTAAACTTACCACCTGCACCTGCTTCTCGACTCCCAGCGTCTTCGTTGCACTAGTAAAGGCCCAGTGCACTACTCTTGTAAAATAGTTGTGTATATATATATTTTTTAATGTTTTTTATTCATGTTTTTATTCCAATTTTTCAGGGGGTGCTGCAACACCCTCAGCACCCCTACTTCCCGCCGGCTATGGGGCTCCCCCGCCTTGCTGGGGCTTCAGGGGGTGTGCTACGGCAGTGACTAAACGTCTTCTGGTAGATGGAAAGGCTTTCCCAAAAACCTTCTACCTGCCATAATGATATCATGATTATTTGTACAAAACATTATGAACACCTGCTCTTTTCATGACCTAGACTAACCAGGTGAATCCAGGTGAAAGCTATGATCCCTTATTGATGTCACTTGTTAAATCCACTTCAATCATTGTCGATGAAGGGGAGGACACAGGTTCAATAAGGATTTTTAAGCCTTGAGACAATTGAGACATAGATTGGGTATGTTTGCCATTCAGAGGGTGAATGGGCAAAACAAAGATTTAAGTGCCTTTGAACGGGGTATGGTGGTAGGTGCCAGGGGCACTGGTTTGTGTCAGGAACTGCAACGCTGCTGGGTTTTTCATGCTCAACCGTTTCCTGTGTGTCTCAAGAATGGTCCACCACCCAAAGGACATCCAGCCAACTTGACACAACTGTGGGAAGCATTGGAGCCAACATGGGCCAGCAACCCTGTGGAACGCTTTCGACACCGTGTAGAGTCTATTCCCCAATGAATTGAGGCTGTTCCAAGGGTAAAAGGGTCAATATTAGGAAGGTGTTCTTAATGTTTTGTCCACTCAGTGTACACACTTCAGTTGGTATGAGTCCATTACCCTTAATGGGAAACCATTTGATTTGTTTCCGCTGTCTGAGTACCTCCCTTGACTCTCTAATACCTTCTGTATCAGTGAGGACCCTCCATCCATCATGTAGGTCTGGGGTCATCAATGAGGACCCTCCATCCATCATGTAGGTCTGGTGTCATCAATGAGGACCCTCCATCCATCATGTAGTTCTGGGGTCATCAACGAGGACCCTCCATCCATCATGTAGGTCTGGTGTCATCAACGGGGACCCTCCATCCATCATGTAGGTCTGGGGTCGTCAACGAGGACCCTCCATCCATCATGTAGGTCCGGGGTCATCAACGAGGACCATCCATCCATCATGTAGGTCTGGGGTCATCAACGAGGACCCTCCATCCATCATGTAGGTCTGGGATCATCAACGAGGACCCTCCATCCATCATGTAGGTCTGGGGTCATCAACGAGGACCCTCCATCCATCATGTAGGCCTGGGGTCGTCAACGAGGACCCTCCATCCATCATGTAGGTCTGGGGTCGTCAACGAGGACCCTCCATCCATCATGTAGGTCTGGGGTCATCAACGAGGACCCTCCATCCATCATGTAGGTCTGGGGTCGTCAACGAGGACCCTCCATCCATCATGGGTCTGGGGTCGCCAACCGACCCTCCATCCATCATGTAGGTCTGGGGTCGCCAACGGACCTCCATCCATCATGTAGGTCCGGGGTCATCAACGAGGACCCTCCATCCATCATGTAGGTCTGGGGTCATCAATGAGGACCCTCCATCCATCATGTAGGTCTGGTGTCATCAACGAGGAACCTTCTTCCATCATGTAGTTCTGGGGTCATCAACGGGGACCCTCCATCCATCATGTAGGTCCGGGGTCGTCAACGAGGACCCTCCATCCATCATGTAGGTCCGGGGTCATCAACGAGGACCCTCCATCCATCATGTAGGTCCGGGGTCATCAACGAGGACCCTCCATCCATCATGTAGGTCTGGGGTCATCAATGAGGACCCTCCATCCATCATGTAGGTCTGGTGTCATCAACGAGGACCCTCCATCCATCATGTAGTTCTGGGGTCATCAACGGGGACCCTCCATCCATCATGTAGGTCTGGGGTCGTCAACGAGGACCCTCCATCCATCATGTAGGTCCGGGGTCATCAACGAGGACCATCCATCCATCATGTAGGTCTGGGGTCATCAACGAGGACCCTCCATCCATCATGTAGGTCTGGGATCATCAACGAGGACCCTCCATCCATCATGTAGGCCTGGGGTCGTCAACGAGGACCCTCCATCCATCATGTAGGTCTGGGGTCGTCAACGAGGACCCTCCATCCATCATGTAGGTCCGGGGTCATCAACGAGGACCCTCCATCCATCATGTAGGTCTGGGGTCATCAACGAGGACCCTCCATCCATCATGTACAGTGGGGAGAACAAGTATTTGATACACTGCCGATTTTGCAGGTTTTCCTACTTGCAAAGCATGTAGAGGTCTGTAATTGTTATCATAGGTACACTTCAACTGTGAGAGACGGAATCTAAAACAAAAATCCAGAAAATCACATTGTATGATTTTTAAGTAATTAATTTGCATTTTATTGCATGACATAAGTATTTGATCACCTACCAACCAGTAAGAATTCGGCTCTCACAGACCTGTTAGTTTTCCTTTAAGAAGCCCTCCTGTTCTCCACTCATTACCTGTATTAACTGCACCTGTTTGAACTCGTTACCTGTATAAAAGACACCTTTCCACACACTCAATCAAACAGACTCCAACCTCTCCACAATGGCCAAGACCAGAGAGCTGTGTAAGGACATCAGGGATACAATTGTAGACCTGCACAAGGCTGGGATGGGCTACAGGACAATAGGCAAGCAGCTTGGTGAGAAGGCAACAACTGTTGGCGCAATTATTAGAAAATGGAAGAAGTTCCAAGGTGACGGTCAAATACCTTTGGTCTGGGGGCTCCATGCAAGATCTCACCTCGTCGGGGCATCAATGATCATGAGGAAGGTGAGGGATCAGCCCAGAACTACACGGCAGGACCTGGTCAATGACCTGAAGAGAGCTGGGACCACAGTCTCAAAGAAAACCATTAGTAACACACTACGCCGTCATGGATTAAAATCCTGCAGCGCACGCAAGGTCCCCTGCTCAAGCCAGCGCATGTCCAGGCCCGTCTGAAGTTTGCCAATGACCATCTGGATGATCCAGAGGAGGAATGGGAGAAGGTCATGTGGTATGATGAGACAAAAATAGAGCTTTTTGGTCTAAACTCCACTCGCCGTGTTTGGAGGAAGAAGAAGGATGAGTACAACCCCAAGAACACCATCCCAACTATGAAGCATGGAGGTGGAAAAATCATTCTTTGGGGATGCTTTTCTGCAAAGGGGACAGGACGACTGCACCGCATTGAGGGGAGGATGGATGGGGCCATGTATCGCGAGATCTTGGCCAACAACCTCCTTCCCTCAGTAAGAGCATTGAAGATGGGTCATGGCTGGGTCATCCAGCATGACAACGACCAAACACACAGCCAGGCCAACTAAGGAGTGGCTCCGTAAGAAGCATCTCAAGGTCCTGGAGTGGCCTGCCAGTCTCCAGACTTGAACCCTATAGAAAATCTTTGGAGGGAGCTGAAAGTCCGTATGCCCAGCGACAGCCCCCGAAACCTGAAGGATCTGGAGAAGGTCTGTATGGAGGAGTGGGCCAAAATCCCTGCTGCAGTGTGTGCAAACCTGGTCAAGACCTACAGGAAACGTATGATCTCTGTAATTGCAAACAAAGGTTTTTGCAGTTCTGCTTTTCTGATGTATCAAATACTTATGTCATGCAATAAAATGCAAAGTAATTACTTTAAAATCATACAATGTAACTTTTAGATTCCGTCTCTCACAGTTGAAGTGTACCTATGATAAGAATTACAGACCTCTACATGCTTGGTAAGTAGGAAAACCTGCAAAATCGGCAGTGTATCAAATACTTGTTCTCCCCACTGTAGGTCTGGGGTCGTCAACCTCTCACCCCGGCCTCCATTGGTCCTGTCTGGGGTCATCAGCCTCTCTCACCCCCTGCCTCCATTGGTGCTCTTTGCCTCAAATAAAATAAAAATAAAATAAAAATTGTCACACGTGTTTAGCAGATGTTATTGCGGGTGTAGCGAAATGCTTGTGCTTCTAGCTCCGACAGTGCAGTAACATCTAACAAGTAATATCTAACAATTCCACAACATATACCCAATACACACAAATCTAAGAAAGGAATGGAATTCAAGAATATATACATATATGGACAAGCAATGACAGAGCGACATGGACTAAGATACAGTAGAATATTATAGAATACAGTATACAGTGGGGGAAAAAAGTATTTAGTCAGCCACCAATTGTGCAAGTTCTCCCACTTAAAAGGATGAGAGAGGCCTGTAATTTTCATCATAGGTACACATCAACTATGACAGACAAAATGAGGAAAAAAAATCCAGAAAATCACATTGTAGGATTTTTAATGAATGTATTTGCAAATTATGGTGGAAAATAAGTATTTGGTCAATAACAAAAGTTTCTCAATACTTTGTTATATACCCTTTGTTGGCAATGACACAGGTCAAAAGTTTTCTGTTTTCTGTTTTCTTCACAAGGTTTTCACACACTGTTGCTGGTATTTTGGCCCATTCCTCCATGCAGATCTCCTCTAGAGCAGTGATGTTTTGGGGCTGTCGCTAGGCAACACGGACTTTCAACTCCCTCCAAAGATTTTCTATGCGGTTGAGATCTGGAGACTGGCTAGGCCACTCCAGGACCTTGAAATGCTTCTTACGAAGCCACTCCTTCGTTGCCCGGGCGGTGTGTTTGGGATCATTGTCATGCTGAAAGACCCAGCTACGTTTCATCTTCAATGCCCTTGCTGATGGAAGGAGGTTTTCACTCAAAATCTCACGATACATGGCCCCATTCATTCTTTCCTTTACATGGATCAGTCGTCCTGGTCCCTTTGCAGAAAAACAGCCCCAAAACATGATGTTTCCACCCTCATTCTTCACAGTAGGTATGGTGTTCTTTGGATGCAACTCAGCATTCTTTGTCCTCCAAACACGACCAGTTGAGTTTTTACCAAAAAGTTATATTTTGGTTTCATCTGACCATATGACATTCTCCCAATCCTCTTCTGGATCATCCAAATGCACTCTAGCAAACTTCAGACGGGCCTGGACATGTACTGGCTTAAGCAGGGGGGACACGTCTGGCACTGCAGGATTTGAGTCCCTGGCGGCGTAGTGTGTTACTGATGGTAGGCTTTGTTACTTTGATCCCAGCTCTCTGCAGGTCATTCACTAGGTCCCCCCATGTGGTTCTGGGATTTTTGCTCACCGTTCTTGTGATCATTTTGACCCCACGGGGTGAGATCTTGCGTGAGCCCCAGATCGAGGGAGATTATCAGTGGTCTTGTATGTCTTCCATTTCCTAATAATTGCTCCCACAGTTGATTTCTTCAAACCAAGCTGCTTACCTATTGCAGATTCAGTCTTCCCAGCCTGGTGCAGGTCTACAATTTTGTTTCTGGTGTCCTTTGACAGCTCTTTGGTCTTGGCCATAGTGGAGTTTGGAGTGTGACTGTTTGAGGTTGTGGACAGGTGTCTTTTATACTGATAACAAGTTCAAACAGGTGCCATTAATACAGGTAACGAGTGGAGGACAGAGGAGCCTCTTAAAGAAGAAGTTACAGGTCTGTGAGAGCCAGAAATCTTGCTTGTTTGTAGGTGACCAAATACTTATTTTCCACCATAATTTGCAAATAAATTCATAAAAAATTCCTACAATGTGATTTTCTGGATTTTTTTCTCTCAATTTGTCTGTCATAGTTGACGTGTAGCTATGATGAAAATTACAGGCCTCTCTCATCTTTTTAAGTGGGAGAACTTGCACAATTGGTGGCTGACTAAATACTTTTTTCCCCCACTGTATATATATATATATATATGACATGAGTAGTGCAAGATATGTAAACATTATTAAAGTGACTAGTGTTCCATTTCTTAAAGTGGCCAGTGATTTCAATAGGCAGCAGCAGTCTCTAATGTGCTAGTGATGGCTATTTAACAGTCTGATGGCCTTGAGATAGAAGCTGTTTTTCATTCTCTCGGTCCCAGCTTTGATGCACCTGTACTGACCTCGCCTTCTGGATGATAGCGGGGTGAACAGGCAGTGGCTCGGGTGGTTGATGCCCTTGATGATCTTTTTGGCCTTCCTGTGACATCGGGTGCTGTAGGTGTCCTGGAGGGCGGGTAGTTTGCCCCCGGTAATGCGTTCGGCAGACTGCACCACCCTCTGGAGATCCCTGGGGTTGCGGGCGGTGCAGTTGCCGTACCAGGCGGTGATACAGTCCGACAGGATGCTCTCAATTGTGCATCTGTAAAAGTGTGTGAGGGTTTTAGGTGCCAAGCTAAATTTCTTCAGCCTCATGAGGTTGAAGAGGCTCTGTTGCGCCTTCTTCACCACACTGTCTGCGTGGGTGGACCATTTCAGTTTGTCAGTGGTGTGTACGGCAAGGAACTTGAAGCTTTCCACCTTCTCCACTGCGGTCCCGTCGATGTGGATAGGGGGGTGCACCCTCTGCTGTTTCCTGAAGTCCACGATCATCTCCTTTGTTTTGTTGATGTTGAGTGAGAGGTTATTTTCCTGGCACCACACTCCCAGAGCCCTCACCTCCTCCCTGTAGGCTGTCTCGTCATTGTTGGTAATCAAGCCTACTACTGTTGTGCCGTCTGCAAACTTGATGATTGAGTTGGTTGGCCACGCGGTCATGGTTGAACAGGGAGTACAGGAGGGGGCTGAGAACGCACTCTTGTGGGGCCCCAGTGTTGAGGATCAGCGAAGTGGAGATGTTGTTTCCTACTTTCACCACCTGGGGGGCGGCCCGTCAGGAAGTCCAGGACCCAGTTGCACAGGGCAGGGTTCAGACCCAGGGCCTCGAGCTTAATGATGAGCTTGGAGGGTACTATGGTGTTGAATGCTGAGCTATAGTCAATGAACAGCATTCTTACATAGGTATTCCTCTTGTCCAGATGGGATAGGGCAGTGTGCAGTGTGATGGCGATTGCATCGTCTGTGGATCTATTGGGGCGGTAAGCAAATTGAAGTGGGTCTACGGTGACAGGTAAGGTAGAAGTGATATGATCCTTGAGTAGTCTCTCAAAGCACTTCATGATGACAGAGGTGAGTGCTACGGGTCGATAGTCATTTAGTTCAGTAACCTTTGCTTTCTTGGGTACAGGAACAATGGTGGCCATCTTGATGCATGTGGGGACAGCAGACTGGGATAGGGAGAGATTGAATATGTCTGTAAACACACCAGCCAGCTGGTCTGCGCATGCTCTGAGGACGCGGCTAGGGATGCCGTCTTTGCCGGCAGCCTTGCGGGGGTTCACATGCTTAAATGTCTTACTCACGTCGGCTACAGAGAAGGAGAGCCCACAGTCCTTGGTAGTGGGCCGCGTCGGTGGCACTGTTTTATCCTCAAAGCGGGCGAAGAAGGTGTTTAGCTTGTCTGGAAGCCAGACGTCGGTGTCGGCGACATGGCTGGTTTTCCTTTTGTAGTCCGTGATTGTCTGTAGACCCTGCCACATACGTCTCGTGTCTGAGCCGTTAAATTGCTACTGCACTTTGTCTCTATACTGATGTTTTGCCAGTTTAATTGTCTTGCGTAGTGAGTAGCTACACTGTTTGTATTCTGCCATATTCCCAGTCACCTTGCCATGGTTAAATGCGGTGTTTCGCGCTTTCAATTTTGCGTGAATGCTGCCATCTATCCACGGTTTCTGGTTAGGGTAGGTTTTAATAGTCACAGTGGGCACAACATCTCCTATACACTTCCTGATAAACTCAGTCACCGTTTCAGTGTATTCGTCTAAATTATTTTCGCAAGCTACCCGGAACATATCCCAGTCCGCGTGATGAAAACAATCTTGAAGCGTGGATTCCGATTGGTCCGACCAGCGTTGAATAGTCCTTAGCAAGGGTACTTCCTGTTTGAGTTTCTGCCTATAGGAAGGGAGGAGCAAAACGGAGTCGTGGTCAGATTTTCCGAAAGGAGGGCGGGGGAGGGCCTTATAACCATCCCAGAAGTTTGAAAAGCAATGGTCGAGGATTTTAGCAGCCTGAGTACAACAGTCGATATGTTGATAGAACTTCGGCAGCCTAGTCCTCAAATTTGCTTTGTTAAAATCCCTGGCTACAATAAATGCAGCCTCAGGATATGTGGTTTCCAGTTTGCATAAAGCAGTGAAGTTCTTTGAGGGCCGTCGTGGTATCGGCTTGAGGGGGTAAATACACGGCCGTGACTATAACCAAAGAAAAGTATCTTGGGAGATAATACGGTCGGCATTTGATTGTGACGTATTCTAGGTCAGGTGAACAAAAGGACTTGAGTTCCTGTATGTTACTACAATTACACCATGAGTCGTTAATCATGAAACACACACCTCCGCCCTTCTGCTTCCAGGAAATATATTTATTTCTGTCTGCGCGATGAACTGAGAACCCATCTGGCTGGACCGATTTTGACAGAATATCCCCAGAGAGCCATGTTTCCGTTAAACAAAGTATGTTACAGGCCCTGATGTCTCTCTGGAAAGAAATCCTTGCCCTGAGCTCGTCGACTTTGTTATCCAAAGACTGAACATTAGTGAGTAGTATACTTGGAAGCGGTGGGTGGTGTGTGCGCCTCCTAAGTCGAACCAGCAGGCCGCTCCGAGTGCCTCTCCTCCGTCGGCGATGTTTTGGGTCAGCCGCTGGAATCAGTTCAGTTGCCCTGGGGAGAGCAAACAAAGGATCTGCTGCGGGAAAGTCGTATTCCTGGTCGTAATGCTGGTGAGTTACCACCGCTCTGATATCCAATAGTTTTTCCCGGCTGTATGTAATGACACAAAACACTTTCTGAGCTAATAATGTAAAAAATTATACATTAAAAAAACAAAATACCGCAAAGTTTCCTAAGAGCTAGTCGCGAGGCCGCCATCTTCGTCAGCAGCCTGTCTCTGGCTCTCTGCCTTACAGAGTCAACCAGCCCTGACCCGCTGCACCGCATTGATGCTCCTAGTACACCGTAAATAGAATTGTACTACCCTGTACTACACTGTCATTCGATAATAATAGTAATAGCTTAATACGGCCACAGGGTGGTGCTATAATGTCAGAATACATCACCATCGTCAACATCATTATGAGGGCCTAAAAATTGTTTTGATGAAAATTGTATAAACGATGTAATAATGACAATTGTCATTTACATTACATATAAACATGTGGGCTTTGCATGAGCTATTCCTACACTTTTTTCATCGACTTTTAAATGAATTTAGTCTAATAAATATGATGTAGCGGTAGTATGAACACGCCCACTAAAATACAGAACAAAGCATTGCAGTAGGTAGTCCTTTATGAGATTTAATAAGTGTTTAGGAAAGCCCCATGTGTGTTTATTTAGAAAAACAAGAAAGCCCGGAAACTGATAGCAACAACTTCCGGTCCTCACTGCCTGAATGGTCTATAGCGAGAACGGAAACTCTAGACCGGGAAGTGGGGCATCTAAATCAAATCTAGCTAGCTTACTTTTCAAGTGTACCTAAGCGTCCTGCTGACTATTGGATGAGGCCGAGATGCAAAGTCAGGATCCATGCGAAAATGGTAAGTTAACGGTATAAATTGTTAACAAATTTGATAACGTAGCTAACGTTAGCTAGGCTTGGTGTACGTTCGATGTTCAACATGGCGTATGCCGTCTCTTGCCCTATGATCCCGCCCTGCCTGAAACGTAGTATAGGCTGCCTAGGCTAGCTGAAATGGTGGCACTGGCAAGTCCACGTATCTGCAATATCTAGACTGTTTCGAAATCATGAATTACTTTATTTCACTCTATATCGTTGTTTAAAGGGTCAAATCAGCAGTTGCTACATCCATTGTTGTACTTATTAATGACATGAACCCATTGATTCTTGAAGAATATAACTTAAATGCCTCATTAGCAAAGTTCTACTGTCGTCGTACCCAATGATGTATATAAATCATTGGTCATACCCCATCAACCCAAAATATAAGCTTGTTTTATTCCAATGTTTGTCAACAATGTAATTGTAAACAAACACTATATAGACTCAAAACATGACTAAAACTATAATGTTGATATCATGGATGGCCAGTCCTTGTATCCATAACTATTTCTATATGAGAGCGGTTACATTTCTCTAGCCCCATCCCTTAGTTTTATACCTTAATATGGGTGGGGAATCGGGACCCAGCTTTGTTATTGTTTCTACTGCTGATTGTCGCTTTAAATATCCCGTTAACATAACATATATTTTTACTGACGTTAGTCTAAAGTGTGGTAACTCTTTAGCTAGAGCTAGCTAGCTAGGTCATATGAATGCTCTCTCTAATTCTCTCGTTCTCTCTTTCTCTCTGAGAACCTGAGCCCTAGGACCATACGTCAGGACTACCGGGCATGATGACACCTTGCTGTCCCCAGTCCGCCTGGCCTTGCTGCTATTCCAGTTTCAACTGTTCTGCCTGCGGCTACGAAACCCCTACCTGTCCCAGACCTGCTGTTTTCAACTCTAAATGATCGGCTATGAAAAGCCAACTGAGAGACCTGAGCCCCTAGGACCATACGTCGGGACTACCGGCCGTGGTGACTCCTTGCTGTCCCCAGTCCGCCTGGCCTTGCTGCTATTCCAGTTTAAACTGTTCTGCCTGCGGTTATGGAACCCCTACCTGTCCCAGACCTGCTGTTTTAAACTCTAATGATCGGCTATGAAAAGCCAACTGAGATTTATTCCTGATTATTATTTGACCATGCTTGTCACTTATGAACATTTTTGAACATCTTGGCATGGTTCTGTTATAATCTCCACCCGGCACAGCCAGAAGAGGACTGGCCACCCCTCATAGCCTGGTTCCTCTCTAGGTTTCTTCCCTAGGTTTTGCCTTTCTAGGGAGTTTTCCCTAGCCACCGTGCTTCTACACCTGCATTACTAGCTGTTTGGGGTTTTAGGCTGGGTTTCTGTACAGCACTTCGAGATATTAGCTGATGTAAGAAGGGCTATATAAAATAAAATTGATTGATTGATTGATTGATTGATGAATGCGCGCGCCTAGTCAGAGTGGCGGTGTGTCGGCTAACAACTTATTTTCCTATTTTTAGGTCCCCCTCTTCTTCTTCCCTCTCTGCGTCTCTTCATTCCACCACTGCGGCTTGTCTCTGCGGCCATGTGGCAAGTGGTTCAGCGAGGAGATGTTCAAGATTATGGGATGCTGGAGGAATTTGTCACCACGGTGACAGAGATTGTGCCAGAGCTTTTGAGTTGCAGTCAGAGGGCCCAACTCATCCTGGGGCTTCGAGCAAGGGTAAGAGATTGGGCTCAGAATGGGGGAAAATAAACATGCAACAAGATGATGATGTGACGGTAGTCCTAGCCTTTAGCCCAAACATAGACCTAGAACTCCTACATTTTAGTCATTTAGCAGACACTCTTATCCAGAGCGACTTACAGTTAGTGCATACATTTTTCATACATTTTTTTCATACTGGCCCCCCGTGGGAATCGAACCCACAACCCTGGCGTTGCAAGCGCCATGCTCTACCAACTGAGCTACAGGAGGCCTAGAACTCCTACATAGATCTAGAACTCCTACATACAGTGGGGGGAAAAAGTATTTAGTCAGCCACCAATTGTGCAAGTTCTCCCACTTAAAAAGATGAGAGCGGCCTGTAATTTATCATAGGTACACGTCAACTATGACAGACAAACTGAGAAAGAAAAATCCAGAAAATCACATTGTAGGTTTTTTAATGAATTTATTTGCAAATTATGGTGGAAAATAAGTATTTGGTCACCTACAAACAAGCAAGATTTCTGGCTCTCACAGACCTGTAACTTCTTCTTTAAGAGGCTCCTCTGTCCTCCACTCGTTACCTGTATTAATGGCACCTGTTTGAACATGTTATCAGTATAAAAGACACCTGTCCACAACCTCAAACAGTCCCATCCAAACTCCACTATGGCCAAGACCAAAGAGCTGTCAAAGGACACCAGAAACAAAATTGTAAACCTGCACCAGGCTGGGAAGACTGAATCTGCAATCGGTAAGCAGCTTGGTTTGAAGAAATCAACTGTGAGAGCAATTATTAGGAAATGGAAGACATACAAGACCACTGATAATCTCCCTCGATCTGGGGCTCCACGCAAGATCTCACCCCGGGGGGTCAAAATGATCACAAGAACGGTGAGCAAAAATACCAGAACCACACGGGGGACCTAGTGAATGACCTGCAGAGAGCTGGGACCAAAGTAACAAAGCCTACCATCAGTAACACACTACGCCGCCAGGGACTCAAATCCTGCAGTGCCAGACGTGTCCCCCTGCTTAAGCCAGTACATGTCCAGGCCCGTCTGAAGTTTGCTAGAGTGCATTTGGATGATCCAGAAGAGGATTGGGAGAATGTCATATGTTCAGATGAAACCAAAATATAACTTTTTGGTAAAAACTCAACTCGTCGTGTTTGGAGGACAAAGAATGCTAAGTTGCATCCAAAGAACACCATACCTACTATGAAGCATGGGGGTGGAAACATCATGCTTTGGGGCTGTTTTTCTGCAAAGGGACCAGGATGACTGATCCGTGTAAAGGAAAGAATGAATGGGGCCATGTATCGTGAGATTTTGAGTGAAAACCTTCCATCAGCAAGGGCATTGAAGATGAAACGTGGCTGGGTCTTTCAGCATGACAATGATCCCAAACACACCGCCCGGGCAACGAAGGAGTGGCTTCGTAAGAAGCATTTCACGGTCCTGGAGTGGCCTAGCCAGTCTCCAGATCTCAACCCCATAGAACATCTTTGGAGGGAGTTGAAAGTCTGTGTTGCCCAGCGACAGCCCCAAAACATCACTGCTCTAGAGGAGATCTGCATGGAGGAATGGGCCAAAATACCAGCAACAGTGTGTGAAAACCTTGTGAAGACTTACAGAAAACGTTTGACCTGTGTCATTGCCAACAAAGGGTATATAACAAAGTATTGAGAAACTTTTGTTATTGACCAAATACTTATTTTCCACCATAATTTGCAAATAAATTCATAAAAAATCCTACAATGTGATTTTCTGGATTTTTTTCCTCATTTTGTCTGTCATAGTTGACGTGTACCTATGATGAAAATTACAGGCCTCTCTCATCTTTTTAAGTGGGAGAACTTGCACAATTGGTGGCTGACTAAATACATTTTTTCCCCACTGTAGATCTAGAACTCCTATCTATATGAGGTCTAAGCAGAACTTTTCCCATGTACAGTATGAAGGTATATGCCTATCTATCATCAGAAGGCAGTTATTTTGCATCCTTTAGATCACTGAGCAGTCTACAAGAATGTATTACATCCACTTTTAGAAGCAGATATTTATAGTTATCATAGTAAACACCACAACGCACCCTGGAGCTATCCTACCTTTAGACAAAACAATGTAGACAGTTGACTCTGGCCTTAGACAACTGACTGGTTTTGGTAATTGACAGAGATGAAGACCCTGGCGCTGATTTTTTTCAATTGAATACTGACATTGGGCCTTATCTAGGCTATCTGTCGTTTTCTCAAAATGTGTTACAATGAGAACAGAGCAGTGCCTAGGAAGTGTGGGGTTGACCTTTGACCAACTATTGACTGGCCATTTGTCATTTCAGCTGGTTCTGGAGTTGTGTGGCACTGAGCAGACATTAGACCTCCAGAATATTCAGCAACACCTGGACAGGATCCGATCCCTCACATCCACTGGGGAAGCAGAGGTGAGTATCTTTCAAAGAGGGATTGGAGCTGAAGAACACATGCCTATGTAATTCGGCGTGCTCACTGATGTTCAGTGATGGGTAAATCCATTTCGAATTCAATCACTTTTTGACAGCATCCCTTTTGATTTGAATGAAACCTCCATACATATTTGCCCATTGTAGCAGTGCTCAGAAAGTGACTTTTTGGACTTGAACAGCAAAACATTCAAGAGATAAAGGTGCTTAAAGTTGACCTATTTCGCATCCTTGACCATACCATCATGACATGTCTTCATCACTAAAAAAGATAACCAGTTGAAATTGACATCATTGAAAAGCTTGCAAACAGGGTTTCCAAACTATTTTATAATTTCTAAAAAAGGGTATTAATAAACATTTGTCATTTTTTAACCTTAAATGTAAATGATCTAAAAATGCTTAAACTAATAAATAAAAACATATTTGCATATGTTGTAGCTCAGACCCTATTTTACATCACCTGAAGTTGTGTTGTACCTGCAATCGGTTGAGACACAACGTGCTCTTGAATACAGGGCGGGTGTCATGTTTTGGCTGATAAATGTACTAAAATCAAATTGAAATTTCTACTTTCAAATGGTACCACACATCAGAGAATGTTGACTAGAATGGAATATCTGTTGTTTTAAATTATACTCTCATTCCTCCATAGGAAACCTATTGAAATCGTAGAAATATAGATACTAGTATAGACATGACCATTTAAGTTGACATTCGACGATGGGTGGACCGGGAGTCATCTTTGTGGTAATAATTAGAAGTAAAAATGTCCATTCAATTAAAATGTCAATGGAGTACTAGCTAAATTGCATTGGTCTGATGGGATAGGTACATTCTATACATTTTATTTCTATGATTGAAATGACACCCACACTGTATTCAAGAGCATGTTGTGTCTCAACCGATGGTGGGCTCAACACAAAAACCTCAGATGATGTAAAGGTTTAAGCTACACCATATGGGAATATGAAGAAAAAAAAAGTACTTGTTTTTAGATAACTGACATTAACGGTTAATAAATGTCATAATTTGTATAAATTTTTATTTTTTTATTTTTTATTATAAAATAGTTTGACAACCCTGTTTGTAAGCTTTTAAATGATATCAAACTCAACCGTTTATCTTTTCCAGTGATTAAGACATTGATGTCTCATGGTTTGGTGGGGAATGCAAAATGGGTCAACTTTAAGTACTTTTACCTCGTGAATGTTTTGGCATTCAGGTACAAAAAAGTAACTTTCTGACCACTTCTTCCATGAGCAAACATATATGGAATGTTTTGTTTAAATCAAAAGGGATGCTGTCAAAAAGTAATTGAATTCAAATGGATTTAATCCGATGTGCCCCCGGCTGGCTGGAGATTTAGCTTTAGGACAAATGAAACATTTTCTAAAATGTGCAAACTCCGCCCACCTGTGGAACCAGATGATGCAAAACCAATAGGCCCAACCAGACTATTGTGTGATTGAGTTGTAAGCTTCAGTGATGTAATAGTTGTGCATGTTTTGTTACAGTCAGGTGATGCAGAGGTGGAATTATCTGAATCAAACTTTGTGGAGCTGGTTGAATCTCTGCTGAAAGACCCAAGTGAAAGGGAGAACTTCTACCAGGTTTGTCTCTCCATTTAGTCTTCGCTGCAGTTAGAACCTAGCCTGGTACCAGATCTGTTTGTGATTTTGCTTATTCCATTGTCAATGTTTGGCCATAAGAAGTTGGCAAGAAAGCAGAAAAATACTGTTTTTTTTAAATATTCTAAATGTTACATCCATGTACAGTACCATTCAAAAGTTTGGACACACCTACTCATTCAAGGGTTTTTCTTTATTTTGACTATTTTCTACATCTTAGAATAATAGTGAAGACATCAAAACTATGAAATAACACATATGGAATCATGTAGTAACCAAAATAGTGTTAATCAAATCAGAATATATTTTGGATTTGAGATTCTTCAAAGTAGCCACCCTTTGCCTTGATGACAGCTTTGCACACTCTTGGCATTCTCTCAACCAGCCTTATGAGGTTGACATATTCACTACAATGTAGAAAATAGTAAAAAATAAAGAAAAACCCTGGAATGAGTAGGTATGTCCAAACTTTTGACTGGTACTGTACAAGACTTCATCTCCAATACATTAAAGTACTATATTTCTACAGGTTTGGGTCCTTCTCATTCACACATACTGTATTCCCACCTCCAGGTGTTTGTGGTTTAGTTATGGTTTCTTTATAGATCAAACAAAATACTAAAACATTCTGCTTTAGGGTGTTGAAGTGGCTGTATGATGGTCTAAGACCAAAGGGAATAGCAGTACACATTTTAGGCTAATTATCGACATTATTACATTTATTTATTCTCTCCTAGGATGTGTTCCCTGTGGAATTCGGGCCCAAGTATGACACTGCAATACAGATGTTGATGTTGGAATTCCTTTCCAGACTTGAGAAGTTACTTCCCATACCAGACCTTGAACAGGTAATAATAAGGAATAACACCTTTATCTAATTAGCTTGGGGAATTAGAAGTCAAGAATACCAAGCAAGAATCAATATGTTTAAGGAACTGTGAGTTGGACATTTTAGTTTGTTGTTAATGCTTTTAAACCATGTTCCTCTCTCTCAAGACCGCCTCCTTGCTAAATGCTGTCCCCTCTGCTCTGGAGAAATGTGTACAGTTTGTACCTGACTTCAGACAATTGAGGACCCTGCTCCAGTACCACAGAAAACGTGGACATTTGGACTCCATCGGTGAGTATCATACAGAGTCAGAGGATCCATGGTTTGGATTGGTTGTGAAAAAATTGCAAATGATGTGTCAGGTAGAGTAATTATGTATAGGATATAGATTATTGGTTATGTTTGTCTGGTAAAAGTTTATATTTGAGGCATTGACATAATTATCATATGTGCTGTTCAATTTAACCGTAATATTTTTAAATGTCTCCCTCTTTTGCATGAAAAGGAACTCCATCGTCCTTTGGTGACTGCATCCTCTCCTCTTTGTCTCTTCCTCCATACGTGCGAGTGGTGACTGCCCCAGATGTAGACTCAGATACACAGTCAGAAAGCATGAATTTGGAGGGAATGGAAGCAAGAGAGTTGTTGGAGAATCGGACAAAGGAAATTGATGGACTAGTTCCAGCAGATGAGGTTAGAAGAGACGTAATTACTGAGCAGGATTACGGTATTGACATGGAGACAGCCGTTGGGGAAATTGACAATCAAGCTGTCACTGGCTTGAATTCACTCAGACCATCACATTTTCAACCATTAAAACGAAGCAAAAGGCTGCAGATTAAGAAAATGTTTTCAAAACGACGGAAACCTCGGAAGACTGATTCTTCCGGGCGTGCAATCAAACAGCCATCATCCTCCAAGGGTCGCCCCTCCCCAAAGAAGTCATGTAAAAGAGGCCCATTCAATAAGACATGTGAAGTGTGTGGAAAGACTTTCACTCGAGTCACAGCCATGAAAAGGCATCAGCTAACCCACACTGGAGATCTCAAGTATAAGTGCCTCGAATGTGAAAAAAGCTTCAGGGATGGTCATAATCTGAAGAGACACCAGAGGCGAGTTTGTGAAAAGGAGCTAAAGATGTTTGATGATAAAAATGAAGAGATCCCACAACCCTCAACTAGCAAATCTCTGATCACATCACCCCTTAAGACTTCCTCTCCACCAGGGCCATCTCATCAAGGAACTCTGGACACTATCACAGCCACCAACACATGCTCTGTGTGTGGGAGGTTTTTTGCTCGTACTTCAAGCTTGGTAAGGCACATGAGCTCCCACTCAAAAGAGCGTCCATTTGGGTGTGTCAATTGTGGTAAGAAATTCAAGTATTCATACGATTTGAAAAAACACCAGAGAGAATTGTGTCAGAAAATGACCCAGGGAGATTTGTGTCAGGATGTTGGTCAGAACATGGCACAACAACAGAGTGGCCCACAACCGGACAAGGTTTTTCTTGCCACTGCAGAAAATCGAACCCAGGTAGATTCCAAAACCTGTTATGTCTGTGGTAAGATTTTGACTTGTACCTCACAGATGGAAAGGCACTTGAAATCTCACTCAAAAGCACGTCCCTATAATTGTGCTATTTGTGAGAGAAGCTTTAAGTACAAAGATACATTGAAGAAACATCAGGAAATCCTTGGTCACGAGGGCATCCTAGAAGACTTGGGTCAGAGTGTGGACCAGCAAGAAGTGGAAGTTAACACAGAGAGTTGCATCAGCCCTCTCACTACCAAGGAAAACGACACTGAGCCCCTTATCATGGCTGTTACTTCAGTGCCGACTCTCAAAGAACCCAAACCATGCACTGTGTGTGGGAAGATTTTTAACCGTGCTTCAGTTATGGCTATTCATATGAGGTCCCATTCAGATGAGCGTCCTTATCAATGTGGCAATTGTGAGCAGCGCTTTAAGTACGTGCACAATTTGAATCAACACCAGAGATATATCTGTAAGGTGAACCGAGAAGAGTCCTCTCAGATGGTAGACCAGCACCAAGAGGAGGAGTCTAGCGAACCACTGGCTGCTAAGGCTGATGCTCCAGAGACCTCTACCAGTCAACTCCAACTGGTTCACTGGTGTAAAAAATGTGGAAAGAGTTTCGATGACATCTGTAATTTGAAGCAACACCAAGAAAGTTTATGCCGAGAGGAAAAAATAAAGGTGGTCTTCAAATGTGAAAAAAGAAAGGTGGTCTTCAAATGTGATGATTGTGGGAAGGACTTCAAAGGTTCATCATCCCTAAGAACACACAAGCGAATTCACAACCCATTCTATTGCTCTGATTGTGGAAGGGTACTTCCAAACTCCATTGCCTTTGACAGACACAAGCTGATGCAGCACAAGGAAATCCAGTGTACCATGTGTGAGAAGACCTTTACCCTGTTGGGGCGTCTGAGAGATCACTATCTGCATCAACATAAATTCACAGGACCATACGCCTGCTCTCAATGTGAGAAAACCTTCACTCAGTTAAGATACCTTGTTGAACATGAGAGAGTTCACTCAGGTGAGTACCCTTACCAGTGCTCTGTTTGTCAAGCAAAGTTCAATAAAGCAAATTCTCTAACAATACACAGTAGGAAGCACACAGGAGAAAAGCCATTCCTGTGCTGGCAGTGTGGAAAGAGCTACAAGGATCGTGGAAACCTGTCAATGCATATGGGGACCCACTCAGAGGAGAGACCATTTTCTTGTTCGCAGTGTGACATGACTTATCGGACAAAGATTCAGCTGAATACACACATTGAACAAGTTCATGAGGGGGTGAGATATACCTGTGCAGTCTGTGGAAAGCAGTTTTTGAAAGCAGTGTCATTGATAAGACATGAACTTACTCACACAGGAGAAAGACCTTTTCCATGCTCCTATTGCACAAAAACCTTCATCACTGCCAATGAAAGAAGGCTGCATGAAAGATACCATACCGGTGAGAGACCATACAAATGCCAAGACTGTGGAAAGTCCTTCGTACAGTTATGTTTCCTGAAATCACACCAACGACTTCACACTGGAGAGAAGCCATTTGCATGCAGCATTTGTGACAAAAGTTTCAGATTAAATTACCATAGGCAAAGACATGAGCGAACCCATACAGGAAAACAGAAGCCACATGTGTGTGCGGAATGTGGGTTAGCTTTCGCTCAAAGAAAGCGCCTGACTGAACATCAATGCACTCACTCCTTGAATTAAAATTGAAGGTTTTTTTGGAACTCTGATGTCCCTTTGTATTGTTGTTCATTTTAAGACAGTACAGCAGGGAAAGTAGTGAGGGAGACAGAATGTAGGGAGACAGACAGAAGGGCAGAGAAGGGGCTTGAACCCTTGTCCCCAGGCAGGTAAATGTGGACCGGAGTCAAAAGCATTACCACTCTGTTAGACTCTGGCATTTTAGTTATTGTTGTTTACTATATATAACAACTACTGGTTTAACACCTCTGGTTTTAATTAGTACCTTCTCTTTTTTCCAGCTTTTTTTCATCATTCAGTGGATAATTTCAATAGCTCATTTGTAGTATGTACAGTAAAGGCTGAAACATGTCAACTGTTATTCTCAAATAACCACTACATTGCATTTTCTGATAATAGCAATAATAAAGGAGAAAGACATGAAAATATCTGTCTGATTTAAAAACATGGGTGTATTCACATTTGTAACTTTTTGCACAGATACACTTCATACAAAAGTCAACCAATGCTTGCAGAAATATGTTTTATTAGGATCCTTCTGGTCAACATCACTGGTCCTCAAATATCCCTAGATCATTACCGGTTAAACTGGAACAAAATGTGAAGTTTGATTTTACTGAAAGGTAGGCTAATCCATGGAAAGGTCCTTTGCAGGAAGGGTATTTGGCATAAAAGCTATTGACATTTTTATCCAACAACTTCATGATATTTAGGGTACTAGGAGGTAACTAGCCCTAAGAACAATGTCTAATTGCTGACACAAAAAAGCAACGTTTGGAGAGAAAAAAATTGGTATGTGGATGAAGGTCATGCTTAGGCAAAAAACTATAAAGGGAAATAAATGGCTACAGTTTACATGTTTTAGCAGATGCTCTTATCCAGAGCGACTTACAGTTAATGCATACATCAATTTTATTTTTATACTGGCCCCCCGTGGGAATCGAACCCACAACCCTGGCGTTGCAAACGCCATGCTCTACCAACTGAGCTACCTCCCTTCCGGCCATTCCCTCCCCTACCCTAGACGACGCTGGGCCAATTGTGTGCCGCCCCATTGGTCTCCCGGTTGCAGCCGGCTACGACAGAGCCTGGATTCTAACCAGGATCTCTAGTGGCACAGCTAGCACTGCGATGCAGTGCCTTAGACCACTGCGCCACTCGGGAGACGAGTTTACACTTTTACACTTTTTTAGTTATTTCATGAATTGTTGCTTTTAGAAAAGGGGTAACTGCCCCCCCCCCCTCCTGGGGGTGCCAGTTACCCCGGTAGAAAATTATTGGATAGGGTTTCACACAAGTGCGTTAAAATCAATTTATTCAGTTCTATTTAGAAATTATTTAATAAGTAATACCATTTTAATGATTTAAATAAAATATGGGGGGGAAATGGTGTTGCACATGTCACCATTAATATCCACACTATCAAATCAAACACGTGTATGTGACAAATAAAATTTGATTTGATTTGATATCCGCACTTTGAGGAGATTTGATGTGAAGTTCCTCTTTTTAACTCGCCTGCACATACATTTTCTTTGTTCTTTCTTTGTTGTTCCTTTTCCATACAATCCATTATGTACAATTGCACTAAATATGATTTTAATAATGCAAGATTTTAAATCCCAGCAGTCTTTAAAATGACATTCAGAAGCAAAAGGTTTTCAATAGCTGTTTATAATTCATTAAAAAAAACTATTAATTGGAATATAATATTGGAATGGAATATAAATAATATTAAATAACATTGGAATAGAACATTTAATAACAATAACTTAACTAATTAACTCAGTGTAACATTGATGTGGCAACTCTCTTATGCTCTGCTATTGCACGATTCTAATTTGTACATGGGTCACAAATAAAGCTATCCCCAGTCAAATTGGAGCACAACTCATGAGTCCACCTCCTTCACTGCTCACACCTAATCCAGTCCCCACCTGTGACTGAAAACAGGGGGAGAGATGCCAATTGAAAAGCTCTCTTAAAAACGTAGCTAGCTATCTATCTATATGACATAAAATGCTGTGTACAATAGCTAAAAGGCTATAAAGTTGCATTAACTGTAAAGCTATCAGTCACTAGTGGAAACATTTACAACTGCAATTAAGTTACGTAATTTTTTTAATGTATCTTACCTCTGTCGTAGTAAATATAAAATGTTATAACGTGAAGAGGGGGATTTGTCATGTGTCTGGTATTAACAGTGGGCTGTTGTGTTGGTTGTCGAACAAAGGACAGTAGAAGAGCAGCCATATCTTGTCACCAGATGGCCTAGTCAGGAGTGTAATAACAGGACAAACACCCACGCCCAAGGCCACAATCACCAGATCCTCCTCACCAGTTCCCTGGACACACACAAATATTTCATTTGCACGCACACTCATTCTCATGCCTCACGAGTTCTTTGACACACACAGACATTTCACTGTGGACGCACACTCAAACTCCACTTCCTTCTACTGGTCGGGTGCCAAGGGCAGAGGCCTCTGCCGTGCACCAATGGGGCATCTGCTCTGGACAGAGCAGACCCGCCTCCTACGCCTCGGGAACCAATCAAGGGACTAGAAGAAGGACCCCTTCCTTTATGTTACATTGTATAAGTAATGCTGTAAACTCTGTTTATTCATCCCTTCTCAACTGTCTCCATAAGAGGCAATTGAATGGGTCCATGCATGTAGCTTGAACAGTACCAGCTATCTCTGTTTTAATAAACTGCCTTTTGCTTAAGCAAATTCCTCTCTGTCTAGCGTCGATGGTTTTGTACTCCCTCTCCATATAATGTGTTCACCAACACCTCAAACGATCTGCTAGTGAAGTTGCTAGCTAGTAACTTAGCATAAACTAGCACTAATTGGGCTAGTCATTGTCTAAATGACAGGTAGAAACACATTCATAACCATAAAGGGGTCCACACAAAAGTTGTGATGACACAGAGGACATTTTTTGTTCAGCAAGAACAGTGGCAGCCAGTGAAAGAGTTGGGAAAATAATTATGTGAATTACAGGGGGGTGGGCAGGTACCCCTTAGTACCCTACGCACATGCCGGTGAGTTTTCTTAATTGTAATAATTATAAAAGGGTATGGCTAACCTATAGTAAGAATTATAGACAATAATTGAACTTGCTGGCAAAGATGTCTTTCTAACCATTTACAACTTTAATTTAAGTCACGGGGATTTTTATTCAGGAATTTGTGGGCGGTAAACGCAACCGGAAATTGAACGGACTACGTTCACTGTCACACTGCTACTGAAGATAAGGTTTAAAACTGTTGCAAGCCTTTTAATGTAGAAATCATAGTTATCACACTTAGCAACATTTCATGTTTCGTGCGTGAATATTGTATGAGGACCGGATGGACGTGAATCCTTACGAAAATGGTATAGTGGATTTTGTTAACTAGGCTTGGTGTGCTTGATGTTCAACATGGCGTATCCTTGCTGAATTTGCGTCTGTCGTTATTTTTAGAACGCTGGGAGCAGGAGGGCTACTACTTCAGAATCATCCACTGTTATGTTTTGTAAGGGAAAGCCTATTTAGTAATAATAATTGATTGGATTTATGTAGCTAATTTCTACCAACTAAGGTACGCGCTTTACACTGTAGCGGGACATACAGACCTACTTTAACAAGAATGCGTTGTTTTTAGCCAAACTAAAAAATCTGTCGATCTAAACATATTTGAAACTAATCAGGTGCACTTGGTTAGCTTGTGCATGCAGTTTGCACGTTTGGGGCATCACCATAGGTTTCATTGTCTGACAGGTGAAATCAGCCACCTTTTTATTAAATATTTTAGATATGTATTTGAAGCAGCTCAGACTCATGTTAAATTTTAACTTTGAATATCTGTTAAGTATTATTTCAATCAGGGTTGCGGATCATATCCATTTCTTTAGCTCTGCACTTCTTCTAAGGTAGATGCTGAGAGTGGGATCCTTGGGACGTCCCTAACCTTAACCTTAACCCTTACCTTACCTTATTATGTTTCAACTTCAATGGGGTGACGTCAGATTGGACGTCTCAAGGGTCCCCCTTATACTGAACAAAACTATAAACGCAACATGAAAGTGTTGGTCCCATGTTTCATGAACTGAAATAAATGTCCCAGAAATGTCCCATATGCACAAAAAGCTTATTTCTCTCAAATGTATATATTTGTTTACATCCCAGTTAGTGAGCATTTATTCTTTGCCAAGATAATCCATCCACCTGACAGGTGTGGCATTTCAAGAAGCTGATTAAACAGAATGATCATTACACAGGTTCACCTTGTGCTGGGGACAATAAAAGGCCACTCTAAAATGTTCAGTTTTGTCACAACACAATGCCACAGATGTCTCAAGTTTTGAGGGAGCGTGCAATTGACTTGCTGACTGCAAGAATGTCCACCAGAGCTGTTGCCAGATAATTTAATGTTAATTTCTCTACCGTAAGTCGCCTCCAACGTCGTCTTAGAATTTGGCAGTACGTCCAACCAGCCTCACATCCGCAGACCACGTGTAACCACGAAAGTCCACAACCTCCACATCTGGCTAATTTACCTGCGGGATCATCTGAGACCAGCCCCCCGGACAGCTGATGAAACTGAGGAGTATTTCTGTCTGTAATAAAGCCCTTTTGTGGGGAAAAACGAATTCTGATTGGCTGCACCCCTGCCCAGTCATGCAAATCCATAGATTAGGACCTAATTTATTTCAATTGACTGATTAAAATAGTTGAAATTGTTGCATGTTGCGTTTATATTTTTGTTCAGAATAGCATTTAGGCCTACCCGTCTAACTATAGCTAGGTGCTATGAATGTGTGCGCTTTGTCAAACTTGTTTGCGCCTGGTCAAGGTGACTGTACAATGTAGTGGGATAACTTCTTAGCTTGCAAGACATCTGCGTAGCTCTGTTTACAAATTATTTTCTTATTTTTAGGTCCCCCTCTTCTTCTTCCCTCTCTGCGTCTCTTCATTCCACCATTGCGGCTTGTCTCTGCGGCCATGTGGCAAGTGGTTCAGCGAGGAGATGTTCAAGATTATGGGATGCTGGAGGAGTTTGTCACCACGCTGACCGAGATTGTGCCAGAGCTTTTGAGTTGCAGTCAGAGGGCCCAACTCATCCTGGGGCTTCGAGCAAGGGTAAGAGATTGGGCTCAGAATGGGGGAAAAGAAACATGCAACAAGATCATGTGAGGTTAGTCTCTGACAACAATATTGTTGACTCTAGCCTAAAACAGCCAGCTGTTAAACATTGACTGAGTTGAAGACCCTGACACTGATTTTCTCAAATACTGACATTGGCCCTTAGCTAGGCTATCTATCTAAATGTGTCACAATGAGAACAGAGCAATGCCTACGAAGTGTGTGGTTGACCTTTGTACTACTGACTGGTCATCTGTAATTTTAGATGGTTCTGGAGCTGTGTCGCACTGAGCAGACAGCAGACCAAGACATTCAGCAACACCTGGACAGGATCCGAAACCTCATATCCACTGGGGAAGCAGAGGTGAGTATCTTTCAGGGAGGGAGCAAAGGCCTATGTCAGTCAAAGTATTGTGTCATTGAGTTGTAAAATTTGATTATTTAACTGTTGTGCATTTTTTGTTGCAGTCAAGTGATGCGGAGGTGGAATTATCTGAATCAAACTTTGTGGAGCTGGTTGAATCTCTGCTGAAAGACCCAAGTGAAAGGGAGAACTTTTACCAGGTTTGTCTTGCTCTTATACGGTGGGAAAGTATACACGTTTTGCTGGTCTAGGTTTTAGTGGTGTAGTTTTATATTGGTTCAAACCAATATAAATATAAGTATTATTATCATTTTAGGTTAATTTATTCTCTCCTAGGATGTGTACCCTGTGGAATTCGGGCCCAAGTATGACACTGCAATACAGATGCTGATGTTGGAATTCCTTTCCAGACTTGAGAAGTTACTTCCCATACCAGACCTTGAACAGGTAATAAGAAGGAATAACACCTTTATCTAATTAGCTTGGGGAATTAGTAGTCAAGAATACCAAGCAAGAATCAATAATATTTTTTACATTTAAACAAAGAAATTCAAGTGTGACATGAGTTTGTAGTTGTTAATGCTTTTAAACCATGTTCCTCTCTCAAGACCGCCACCTTGCTAAATGCTGTCCCCTCTGCCCTGGAGAAATGTGTACAGTTTGTACCTGACCCCATACAATTGAGGACCCTGCTCCAGTACCACAGAGAACGGGGACATTTGGACTCCATCCGTGAGTATTATACAGTGTTATAGATTGGTTGTGCCAAAATTGCAATTATAAATGGGGTAGTTTGGGTCCTGGATGCTGATCGGCTGAAACAGCATTTCAGCCATGTGTATATCAAACAATATACCACAGGTATGATATATAAATACTTGTTTACTGCTCTAATTACGTTGGTAACAGTTTATATTAGCAATAAGGCACCTCTGTTTTTATTTGGGGTGTATGGCCAATATACCACTGCTAAGGGCTGTATCCAGGCACTCCACATTGCATCATGCTTTAAGAACAGCTTTAGCCCTGGTATATTGGCCAAATACCACACCTCCTCTGCCTTATTGCTTAAATATACCACACTCCCTCGGCCTTATTACTTGAATGATTTGTGTCAAGTAGAGCAATTGTTACTTTTATCGGTAAAAGTTTATATTTGAGGCATTGACATGAATTATCATATGCTGTTCAATTTAACCGTAATATTTTTAATTGTCTCCCTCTTTTGCATGAAAAGGAACTCCATCGTCCTTTGGTGACTGCATCCTCTCCTCTTTGTCTCTTCCTCCATACGTGCGAGTGGTGACTGCCCCAGATGTAGACTCTGATACACAGTCAGAAAGCATGAATTTGGAGGGAATGGAAGCAAGAGAGTTGTTGGAGAATCGGACAAAGGAAATTGATGGACTAGTCCCAGGAGATGAGGTTAGAAGATACGTAATTACTGAGCAGGAGTATGGTATGGACATGGAGACTGCCGTTGGGGAAATTGACAATCAAGCTGTCACTGGCTTGAATTCACTCAGACCATCACATTTTCAACCATTAAAACGAAGCAAAAGGCTGCAGATTAAGGAAATGTGTTCAAAAGGTCGAAAACCTCGAAAGACTGATTGCTTTGGGCGTGCAATCAAACAGCCATCATCCTCCAAGGTGCATTCTTCCCCAAAGAAGTCATGCAAAAGAGGCCCATTCAATAAGGCATATGAAGTGTGTGGAAAGACTTTCACTCGGGTTGCAGCCATGAAAAGGCATCAGCTAACCCACACTGGAGATCTCAAGTATAAGTGCCTCGAATGTGAAAAATACTTCTCGGATGGTCATAATCTGAAGAGACACCAGAGGCGAGTTTGTGAAAAGGAGCTCCAAATTTTGGATGACGAAGAGATCCCACAACCCTCAACTAGCAAATCTCTGATCACATCACCCCTCAAGACTTCCTCTCCACCAGGGCCATCTCATCAAGGAACTCTGGACACTATCACAGCCACCAACACATGCTCTGTGTGTGGGAGGTGTTTTACTCGTACTTCAAGCTTGGTAAGGCACATGAGCTCCCACTCAAAAGAGTGTCCATTTGGGTGTGTCAATTGTGGTAAGAAATTCAAGTATTCATACGATTTGAAAAAACACCAGAGAGAATTGTGTCAGAGAATGACCCAGGGAGATTTGTGTCAGGATGTTGGTCAGAACATGGCACAACAACAGAGTGGCCCGCAACCGGACAAGGTTTTTCTTGCCACTGCAGAAAATCGAACCCAGGTAGATTCCAAAACCTGTTATGTCTGTGGTAAGATTTTGACTTGTACCTCACAGATGGAAAGGCACTTGAAATCTCACTCAAAGGCACGTCCCTTTCATTGTGCTATTTGTGAGAGAAGCTTTAAGTACAAAGACTCTTTGAAGAAACATCAGGAAATCCTTGGTCACGAGGGCATCCTAGAAGACTTGGGTCAGAGTGTGGACCCGCAACAAGTGGAAGTTAACACAGAGAGTTGCATCAGCCCTCTCACTACCAAGGAAAACAACACTGAGCCCCTTATCAAGGCTGTTACTCCAGCTCCAACTGCCAAAGAACACGCATGCACTGTGTGTGGGAAGATGTTGGACTGTGCTTCTCATTTAGCTACTCATATGAGATCCCATTCAGAGGAGCGTCCTTATCAATGTGTCGACTGTGAGCAGAGTTTTAAGTACAAGCAAGGTTTGAATCAACACCAGAGATATATCTGTAAGGTGAACCGAGAAGAGTCCTCTCAGATTGTAGACCAGCACCAAGAGGAGGAGTCTAGCGAACTGCTGGCTTTTAAGGCTAATACCCCAGAGACATCCACCAGTCAACTCCAACTGGTTCACTGGTGTAAAAAATGTGGAAAGAGTTTCGATGACATCTGTAATTTGAAGCAACACCAAGAAAGTTTATGCCGAGAGGAAAAAATAAAGGTGGTCTTCAAATGTGAAAAAAGAAAGGTGGTCTTCAAATGTGATGATTGTGGGAAGGACTTCAAAGGTTCATCATCCCTAAGAACACACAAGCGAATTCACAATCCATGCTATTGCTCTGATTGTGGAAGGGTACTTCCAAACTCCATTGCCTTTGACAGACACAAGCTGATGCAGCACAAGGAAATCCAGTGTACCATGTGTGAGAAGACCTTTACCCTGTTGGGGCGTCTGAGAGATCACTATCTGCATCAACATAAATTCACAGGACCATACGCCTGCTCTCAATGTGAGAAAACCTTCACTCAGTTATCGTACCTTGTCATCCATGAGAGGGTTCATTCAGGAGAGTACCTGTACCAGTGCTCTGTTTGTCAAGCAAAGTTTAATTCAGCAAATTCTCTAACAATACACAGTAGGAAGCACACAGGAGAAAAGCCATTCCTGTGCTGGCAGTGTGGAAAGAGCTTCAAGGCTGCTGGAGAACTGTCAGTGCATATGGGGACCCACTCAGAGGAGAGACCATTTTCTTGCTCGCAGTGTGACATGTCCTACAGAACAAAACTTCAGCTGAATTCACACATTGAACAAGTTCATGAGGGGGTGAGATACCCTTGTACAATCTGTGGAAAGCAATTTTACAAAGCAGTGTCATTGAAAAGACATGAACTTACTCACACAGGAGAAAGACCTTTTCCATGCTCCTATTGCACAAAAACCTTCATCACTGCCAATGAAAGAAGGCTGCATGAAAGATACCATACTGGTGAGAGACCTTACAAATGCCAAGACTGTGGAAAGTCTTTCATTCAGTCAGGTTACCTGAAATCGCACCAACGTCTTCACACAGGAGAGAAGCCATTTGCATGTAACTTTTGTGATAAAAGTTTCAGATTATCGTATCATAGGTTAAAACACGAGCGAACGCATACAAGAAAAAATAAGCCACATGTGTGTGGGGAATGTGGGTTAGCCTTCGCTCAAAGAAAGTGCCTGACTGAACACCAACACACTCACCCCGTGAATTAAAATTGAAAGTTTTTTTGGAACTCTGATGTCCCTTTGTATTGTTATTCATTTTAAGACAGTACAGCAGGGAAAGTAGTGAGGGAGACAGAATGTAGGGAGACAGACAGAAGGGCAGAGAAGGGGCTTGAACCCTTGTCCCCAGGCAGGTAAATGTGGACCGGAGTCAAAAGCATTACCACTCTGTTAGACTCTGGCATTTGGTTTCTTGTTGGTTATTATATATATATATATATATATAACATTGGTTTAACACCTTTTTGTATTTAATTTTTTGTTTTTTTGTGTTCATTGAATTTATTTCGTAATTCACAGGATAATTTCAATAGCTGATTTGTAATGTAAAAATATATGATTAAAAACGTGTGTATTCACATTTTATATCTTGCACAGATACACTTCATACATTTCTGCAAGCATTGGTTGAATTTTGAATCTGTCATATTTGGATAATTCAGGTCAAAATCACTGGTCCTCAAATTATCCAAAGCTTAATGGAGAAATAATTCATCAAAGTTTGGATATTTGTGACATGTTGGCCTTACTCAGGCCTTATTTAAACCACTATAACTATCTCTGCAGGGCAATTACTTTGGGCACATGAGAGTCAGCAACATGACAGCATACACGAACAGCACAAATTACATACTCATAGCCAAATGCAACACCATGCGCGCTCGAGTGGCTCACTTTTGTCAAGTCGGTGACCAACCTTTCAAAGTGTGCTGCATTATGGGGATAAACATTTTCCGGCGTGTCTACATGTGGACTGCATGAACTTTACAACAACCGTGTGATCAAAGGTCACAAAGTTTTGACTGCAGTCGACTTCAATTTTCTGCAGTTGCTCCTCACCAGCTGCAACTTGCAGCCATCGCCTGCGGGAGGCACTATTTCCCTTGCAAAAATGTACCATGGTAGTACAATGAAAAGAATACCATGGTACTATCATGTTTTTTTTGCACCAGTACCATGGTATTTTCATTATACTAGCTCCCACCGTACAAAAATAAAAATAAAATACCATAGTTTTGTACTAGCATGGTCGTTGTTTACAATGTATTGTGATGGTCTGTGCTCCACCCAGTGGCGGCTCCTGAAAAAATTCTCAGGGGGGGCAATTTTTCTGATGATTTAGGTGACCTACACACATTTAAAAAAAGATATGTCCAGCAACAACATGAAGACAGGGGCAGCATATAAGTCAATACCAGAAGCATTTATTGACTGATCTCAAAAGTGTTGGCTTACCAGGGTTGGTGGAGCCCTCAGTTTCATCTTTGCCTCGCAAAGCTAACTCAAACACTCCCGCAAAACTTCACACACTGGATTAGCCGGCTGAGGATGTGGCGGTTCTTGCTAATGTCGTAGTAAATATATTTGTTATAGTGAATATGGAATATGATATGTTGAGTAAAATGTTGTGCTAAGATCTATTTAGGTCAGGAGCTGGTTATAAGTTCTGTTCCTATCCAATAACAATGGACAAAAGGGTCCTATCTTGTCAGCCTTGTCAGCAGGTGGCCAAGGACAACACCCACGCCATAGGCCTCTCAGTTCTTCCAACTCACGAGTTCTTGCTCTGAGGACACACACACACACACACACAAACACACACACACACACATCATCACTGTTAAACACACACACACACACACACACACACACACATCATCACTGTTAAACACACACACACACACACACACACAAAAAATCCCCTCTCTTAGGCTGAACATTTGAAGACAGAGAACCCGACTCAGAGCCAATGCAACAGTGACAGTAGCCTGGAGGGGACCTCGCCAACTCATCAGGACCAATCAGAAGATCAGAACTACTAGATTCAACCTACTTCATTTATTGCATAAAATGTCTGCACACAATGTTTCGGGCTCTCTTCAGATAATAATAATAATAATATGCCATTTAGCAGACGCTTTTATCCAAAGCGACTTACAGTCATGCGTGCATACATTTTTGTGTATGGGTGGTCCCGGGGATCGAACCCACTACCTTGGCGTTACAAGCGCCATGCTCTACCAGCAGAGCTACAGAAAGTGGATACTCATGGATGCGCATCGCAATTGTAAAATGTCAACACAATTGGAGACACCACGTCATTTTTGGAGACATGTTATTGACAGTAAACTATTGTAGATGCGACTGCTAACTAAATAAAACATTTTAGCTGGCTAGCTAATCATCTTAGCTAAATGTGGGGCAAACAATTCAGTTATTTACCGTTAATTTGAGGGATTGGGGTGAAAGAAATCGAGTTACATAGTGATACTTTACGATATACTGTATTGACAATATCGCAATATTTTAGCGCTAGTTGGCTGTACCTGCACCAAAACACCATTATTGTTCCTTCATAGCTTGTTCTCAATCTTTTCACATTGGGAGCCAATTTGTTTTCAGCACTTTTATTTCCATGACTGATCAAAACTCGTTCTCATGGCTTTCTGATCCCTCTGCAACAGACATATGGTGCGCAATAAAATCACAGTATCGAATCGCAATACGTATAGAATCATGAGACTCGCAATGCTGATGCATTTATCTTATCGTGAGGTTCCTGGCAATTCCCAGCCCAAGTTCATTTGCCACAACAAATCTCTTCGCTAGCAAACGCGATGTCTTCTCCAAAACGGCAATGTGTCTCCAGCAATGTTTACTTTTTTGACGTTCTATGGCATCTCCACTTTCCAAGCATATATGACCACATGTAATATTTTGGTAAGTGATGCAAATAGTGAACTATGTAGGGCCAGGATGTAAAATATATGTAGCTGCAGCAATTTCTCTTATCTGATATGGTAAGTAATGGGGCTTAATTTATAGCTCCCTAAGAGTTTGACGAACGGGTCCGTGCACGCGATTCCAGATATCTTTACCTCTGAATAAACTGCCTTTATTATACCATATCCACCCTGTCCAAAGTCTCTACTTGGTCTCAGTTCTCCAGTAAACTTGTGATTATCAACACTAACCTCATCGTTGTGGCGGCGGACAGCTAGCCTGTATCCCTCATCAAGTTGAGTGGCAATGTTATTTTTCCGTTCGTACCAATTTTTGGAAAATCCTCGGGTGTAGGACTTTCCGCCTTTAGTAGAAACCTGTTGAATTATTAAATTTGGTCTGGGAGGTCCTAATTGTTTCGTTGCCAATTTATCTTCATTTGTTCGCCGACAAAAAGGAACTTCTTTCAAAGACACAATCCGCTCTTTTCTCAGTTACGTTCATGGTTACGTTACGTTACGTATGACGAAAGCGCGTAAGTGCAAGCCCTCAGACACCCATAGAGATTGTATTGAATGCTCTGAAATTTGAAAAAAATAGATTTTACATTAGAGGCTATGAGAGACTTCTGGGCGATTTTCAACCTGACTGAAATCGCCCCAAAAGGGGGGGGAGCCATTTGAAGCACGACTTTAGCCTGATTCGACATTTAGTGACAGTGTGGCACTGTGGCAGATCAGACGTATAGATTACAACACTGATAACTACTGTTGCCGTGATATAATTGATTAGAAAAAAAATCCCTTCCTTTTCCCGTTTGGCAGTGCGTCGCCCATATCGCCCTATTGAACAGGCCGCCCCTGGCTCCACCTTTTTTTCTGATATAGTGACCAAAAACGTTGTAATTTATGATACTCACATAATGCAACATTGACTACTAGCTCTGAAATGGCAAAGCATAGGCCTAGTACCTTCTTAAATCCCTTTAGCTCAAAGTGAAAAACCACAACACACATGGTCTAGTAGTGTAGTGTACCCTCTTAAACCTTGAGCTGGATAGGGTATGGTGAGAAGAACGAAGGAAGTCTGAAACCTTGAAGATTTAAAATAGTTTATCTGGTGCTTCTCTCTCCAATACAGTTTTCAGTTGGCTCTCTCATTCAACTGACTTGGCTATTCTTATACAAATTCTAAATAACCAACATACTAAAAAACGATTTGTAAAAAGGTATTAATTATCATATTATTTCGTATAACATATCCCTATAAACAGCAAGTTACAATGTTTCACTTTGTTTACACTGTAAGAACGTTCGTTAGTCCTGTCGCCATGACTACGACAGGCTAGTTCGACTGGCGCTAACTTTAGCCGACGTTAGCTTCAATGTTAACGGACATTTATACATTAATTAAACTATCAAAACATAATCAACAAATAACAACAATAATATCACTACACTCCGCTTAACTTGGTGTTTCATATTCTATGGTTTATATCTCGCTCACCGTGATAATAGCGTTTAAAATATTTAGTTTATCTGGTGCTTCTCTCTTCAGTTTTCAGTTGGCTTTCTCATTAATTCACTCACTGACTAGGCAGGCTAGCGCGAGAGCCACTGTAGAGTGAAGCAACCACTAGAGCGAGCGGCTCCCTCTGCGGGCCGAAACAAGCACGAGGCCCCTTGACTATAAATACTGTATATTTTTACAAAATGCCAAAGATTCGGCTACTGTTGATAAAACAAGTTTACTGGAGAACTGAGACCAAGTAGAGACTTTGGACAGGGTGGATATGGTATAATAAAGGCAGTTTATTCAGAGGTAAAGATATCTGGAATCGCGTGCACGGACCCGTTCGTCAATCTCGTAGGGAGATATCTGAGAGAGCGCCGAAACATTGTGTGCAGACATTTTATACAGTAAATGATGTAGGTTGAATCTAGTAGTTCTGATCTTCTGATTGGTCCTGATGAGTTGGGCGAGGGCCCCTCCACTGTTGCATTGGCTCTGAGTCGGGTTCTCTGTCTTCAGATGTTCAGCCTAAGAGAAGGGGATTTTTTGTGTGTGTGTGTGTGTGTGTGTGTGTGTGTTTAACAGTGATGATGTGTGTGTGTGTGTGTGTGTGTGTGTGTGTTATCAGTGATGATGTGTGTGTGTGTGTGTGTGTGTTTATCAGTGATGATGTGTGTGTGTGTGTGTGTGTGTGTGTGTGTGTGTGTGTGTGTGTGTGTCCTCAGAGCAAGAACTCGTGAGTTGGAAGAACTGAGAGACCTATGGCGTGGGTGTTGTCCTTAGCCACCTGCTGACAAGGCTGACAAGATAGGACTCTTTTGTCCATTGTATTGAATACAAAGGCCCAACACAAAATGGGTCATGCACAAGATTTTAGTCAGACCAAGCTATAACATTATATATTTACTACGACACTACCATATATCTCACTTTCTCCCACGTTTCAGGTTGGAAACACAGGGAACCCAAACATGAGCAAAAAACGGTACTATTAATACAAAAAGTATTACCCTTTTTCACAGCAACTATTTCCCTTTTTATTTGACGTTACAGAAAACTAGGACCAACAATAGTACCCTGCCTCTGACTTTATCATTACCATTGTACTATGGTAATGCACAATTAATAAAGATGGTACCATATGAGAATTTTTGGTACCATTTATCATAATTGTGCATTACCATGGTAGAATGTATAATGCAGTTTAAAACCATGGTATTTCCATGATCCACATCTATACCATGGTATAAATGAGGCAATACCATCGTAAAATGTAGGTACAATGGCAGTACCATGGTAGTACCATCACAATTTGTAAGTCGCTCTGGATAAGAGCGTCTGCTAAATGATGTAAATGTAAATGTAATACTTCAAGGCTAAAACCATCGTACATTTCCATGATTCAGACTATACCATGGTAAATTATAAACTGGATGGTTCGAGCCCTGAATGCTGATTGGCTGACAACCGTGATACATCAGACCGTATACAACAGGTATGAAAAAACATATATTTTTACGGCTCTAATTACGTTGGTAATCAGTTTATAATAGCAATAAGGCACCTCGGGGGTTTGTGGTATATGGCCAATATGCCACGGCTAAGGGCTATATCCAGGCACTCATCGTTGCGTCGTGCTTAAGAACAGCCTTTAGCCGTGGTATATTGGCCATATACCACACCCCCTCGTGCGTTATTAATTTATTTTTATTGCAACAATAATACCAATATTACATCAATACAGGGACATTCCTGTGTATACAATGAACCTTCAGAGACATGACTTCTAATAATTTTCCAGTTTCACAAGTTTGAGGGATTTATAAAATTGTAACAATTCAATTAAAATAACTACAAAATAAGGAATTTTCCCACCCTATTTACATGTGTGAATATAATATTTGTCCAAGAGAATAATAATGTTAATAAAATAGTTATGATCCGAATTACAAGGATAAGCATAATGCCATTTAACATCATCAAAGGTCAACATATACAGTGAATATGTACAAATGAACAGTGGTGGAAAAAGTACTCAATTGTCATACTTGAGTAAAAGTAAAGATACCTTAATAGAAAAGGACTCAAGTGAAAGTGAAAGTCACCCAGTAAAATACTACTTGAGTAAAAGTCTAAAAGTATTTGGTTTTAAATATACTTAAGTATCAAAAGTAAATGGAATTGCTAAATTGTACTAAAGTATCAAAAGTAAAAGTATAAATCATTTCAAATTCCTTATAATAAGCAATAGCCATCGGATAGCCATCGGCACACTCCAACACTCAGACATAATTTACAGACGAAGCATTTGTGTTTAGTGAGTCCGCCAGATCAGATGCATTAGGGATGACCAGGGATGTTCTCTTGATAAGTGTGTGAATTTGACCTTTTTCCTGTCAAGATGTAACGAGGGTGTCATGGAAAATGTATGGAGTAAAAAGTACATTATTTTATTTCAGAATGAAGTGAAGTAAAAGTAAAAGTTGCCCAAAATATAAATAGTAAAGTAAAGTACAGATACCCCCCAAAACTACTTAAGTAGTACTTTAAAGTATCTTTACTTAAGTACTTTACACCACTGCAAATGAATGTGATATTTGAGTCTCTCTCTCCCCAATTGATAGCACAATGTACACACATACAGTACCAGTCAAAAGTTTGGACACACCTACTCATTCAAGGGGTTTTCTTTATTTTTACTATTTTCTACATTATAGAATAATAGTGAAGACATCAAAACTATGAAATAACACATATGGAATCATGTAGTAACCAAAAAGGTGTTAAACAAATCAAAATATATTTTATATTTGAGATTCTTCAAAGTAGCCACAGTTTGCCTTGATGACAGCATTTCACACTCTTGGCATTCTCTCAACCAGCTTCATGAGGTAGTCACCTGGAATGCATTTCTATTAACAGGTGTGCCTTGTTAATTTGTGGAATTTCTTTCCTTCTTAATGCGTTTGAGCCAATCAGTTGTGTTGTGACAAGGTAGCGGTGGTATACAGAAGATAGCCCTATTTGGTAAAAGACCAAGTCCATATTATGGCAAGAACAGCTCAAATAAGCAAAGAGAAACGACAGTCCATCATAACTTTAAGACATGAAGGTCAGTTAATCTGGAACATTTCAAGAACTTTGAACGTTTCTTCAAGTGCAGTCGCAAAAACCATCAAGCGCTATGATGAAACTGGCTCTCATGAGGACCGCCACAGGAAAGGAAGACACAGAGTTACCTCTGCTGCAGAGGATAAGTTCATTAGAATAACTGCACCTCAGATTGCAGCCCAAATAAATGCTTCACCGAGTTCAAGTAACAGACACATCTCAACATCAACTGTTCAGAGGAGACTGCGTGAATCAGGCCTTCATGGTCCAATTGCTGCAAAGAAACCACTACCAAAGGACACCAATAAGAAGAAGAGACTTGCTTGGGCCAAGAAACACGAGCAATGGACATTAGACCGGTGGAAATCTGTCCTTTGGTCTGATGAGTCCAAATTTGAGATTTTTGGTTCCAACCGCCGTGTCTTTGTGAGACGCAGAGTAGGTGAATGGATGATCTCCGCATGTGTGGTTCCCACCGTGAAGCATGGAGGAGGAGGTGTGATGGTGTGGGGGTGCTTTGCTGGTGACACTGTCTGTGATTTATTTAGAATTCAAGGCACACTTAACCAGCATGGCTACCACAGCATTCTGCAGCGATACGCCATCCCATCTGGTTTGCGCTTAGTGGGACTATCATTTGTTTTTCAACAGGACAATGACACAACACACCTCCAGGCTGTGTAAGGGCTATTTGACCAAGAAGGAGAGTGATGGAGTGCTGCATCAGATGACCTGGCCTCCACAATCACCCGACCTCAACCCAACTGAGATGGTTTGGGATGAGTTGGACCGCAGAGTGAAGGAAAAGCAGCATACAGTGAGGGAAAAAATGATTTGATCCCCTGCTGATTTTGTACGTTTGCCCACTGACAAAGACATGATCAGTCTATAATTTTAATTAATGGTAGGTTTATTTGAACAGTGAGAGACAGAATAACAACAAAAAAATCCAGAAAAACGCATGTCAAAAATGTTATAAATTGATTTGCATTTTAATGAGGGAAATTAGTATTTGACCCCTCTGCAAAACATGACTTAGTACTTGGTGGCAAAACCCTTGTTGGCAATCACAGAGGTCAGACGTTTCTTGTAGTTGACCACCAGGTTTGCACACATCTCAGGAGGGATTTTGTCCCACTCCTCTTTGCAGATCTTCTCCAAGTCATTAAGGTTTCGAGGCTGACGTTTGGCAACTCGAACCTTCAGCTCCCTCCACAGATTTTCTATGGGATTAAGTTCTGGAGACTGGCTAGGCCACTCCAGGACCTTAATGTGCTTCTTCTTGAGCCACTCCTTTGTTGCCTTGGCCGTGTGATTTGGGTCATTGTCATGCTGGAATACCCATCCACGACCCATTTTCAATGCCCTGGCTGAGGGAAGGAGGTTCTCACCCAAGATTTGACGGTACATGGCCCCGTCCATCGTCCCTTTGATGCGGTGAAGTTGTCCTGTCCCCTTAGCAGAAAAACACCCCCAAAGCATAATCTTCCCACCTCCATGTTTGACGGTGGGGATGGTGTTCTTGGGGTCATAGGCAGCATTCCTCCTCCTCCAAACACGGCGAATTGAGTTGATGCCAAAGAGCTCGATCTTTGGTCTCATCTGACCACAACACTTTCACCCAGTTCTCCTCTGAATCATTCAGATGTTCATTGGCAAACATCAGACGGGCCTGTATATGTGCTTTCTTGAGCAGGGGGACCTTGCAGGCGCTGCAGGATTTCAGTCCTTGACGGCGTAGTGTGTTACCAATTGTTTTCTTGGTGACTATGGTCCCAGCTGCCTTGAGATCATTGACAAGATCCTCCCGTGTAGTTCTGGGCTGATTCCTCACCGTTCTCATGATCATTGCAACTCCACGAGGTGAGATCTTGCATGGAGCCCCAGGCCGAGGGAGAGTGACAGTTCTTTTGTGTTTCTTCCATTTGCGAATAATCGCACCAACTGTTGTCACCTTCTCATCAAGCTGCTTGGCGATGGTCTTGTAGCCCATTCCAGCCTTGTGTAGGTCTACAATCTTGTCCCTGACATCCTTGGAGAGCTCTTTGGTCTTGGCCATGGTGGAGAGTTTGGAATCTGATTGATTGATTGATTGCTTCTGTGGACAGGGGTCTTTTATACAGGTAACAAACTGAGATTAGGAGCACTCCCTTTAAGAGTGTGCTCCTAATCTCAGCTCGTTACCTGTATAAAAGACACCTGGGAGCCAGAAATCTTTCTGATTGAGAGGGGGTCAAATACTTATTTCCCTCATTAAAATGAAAATCAATTTATAAATTTTTTTTTACATGCGTTGTTCTGGATTTTTTTGTTGTTGTTATTCTGTCTCTCACTGTTCAAATAAACCTACCATTAAAATTATAGACTGATCATTTCTTTGTCAGTGGGCAAACGTACAAAATCAGCAGAGGATCAAATACTTTTTTCCCTCACTGTATGTGGGAAAAGCATTACAGGTGAAGCTGGTTGAGAGAATGCAAAGCTGTCATCAAGGCAAAGGGTGGCTACTTTGAAGAATCTCAAATCTCAAATATTTTTTATTTGTTTAACACTTTTTTGGTTACTACATGATTCCATATGTGTTATTTCATAGTTTTGATGTGTTCACTATTATTCTACAATGTAGAAAATAGTAAAAATAAAGAAAAACCCATTGAATGAGTAGGTGTGTCCAAACTTTTGACTGGTACTGTATATTTTCAGTGTGTGATATTGGGGTTGGAGACATGTTTATTTCGACATTACTAACAATAACTTTTATAAACAATGGCAATACTGCCATGTTGCACTGAGTAAATGCAACCGGAAATTGAACGGACTACGTTCAGTGTATCACACTGCTACCGACGATTAGGTTTTTTAACTGTTGTAAGCCTTTTCACTTTAGAAACCATAGCTATAACAAATACTTAGCTACATTTCAAGCTTCGTGCGTGACTACTTTTGTATGAGGACGAGATGCAACGTCAAAATCCCAGCGAAAATGGTAGTGCGGATTTGCTTTTTTACTAGGGTTGGTGTGCTTGATGTTCAACATGGCGTATCCTCGCTAGATTTCCGTCTTTCTCGATATTTATAGTATGCTAGGAGCGGGATGACTAGTACTTCAGAATCATCCACTGTTATGTTTTGTAAGCGATAGCCGATTTGGACATAAACTTACCTTTTCTTTAACTAAATGACTTGCAAGAGTCTGGGGACCTCAATATTTGGAACTAATCTGGTGTGCTTGATTAGTTTGTATAACTGCTGTTTCCAAATTTGGGGCAATTCCATTGGTTTCATTAAGTCTGACAAGTTAATTCAGGAACATTGAGTAATTGTTTTAAATATGTTTTTGAACTAGCTCTAACTTTGAATATCAGTTCAGTATTATTTCAATCATTATTGTGGCTCATATCCTTATTTTTTAGGTCCCCCTCTTCTTCCCTCTCTACGTCTCTTCATTCCACCACTGCGGCTTGTCTCTGCAGCCATGTGGCAAGTGGTTCAGCGAGGAGATGTTCAAGATTATGGGATGCTGGAGGAGTTTGTCACCACGGTGACAGAGATTGTGCCAGAGCTTTTGAGTTGCAGTCAGAGGGCCCAACTCATCCTGGGGCTTCGAGCAAGGGTAAGAGATTGGGCTCAGAATGGGGAAAAAGAAACATGCAACAAGATCATGTGAGGTTAGTCTCTGACAACAATATTGTTGACTCTAGCATAAAACACCCAGCTGTTAAACATTGACTGAGATGAAGACCCTGACACTGATTTTCTCAAATACTGACATTGGCCCTTAGCTAGGCTATCTATCTAAATGTGTCACAATGAGAACAGAGCAATGCCTACGAAGTGTGTGGTTGACCTTTGTACTACTGACTGGTCATCTGTAATTTTAGATGGTTCTGGAGCTGTGTCGCACTGAGCAGACAGCAGACCAAGACATTCAGCAACACCTGGACAGGATCCGAAGCCTCATATCCACTGGGGAAGCAGAGGTGAGTATCTTTCAGGGAGGGAGCAAAGGCCTATGTCAGTCAAAGTATTGTGTCATTGAGTTGTAAAATTTGATTATTTAACTGTTGTGCATGTTTTGTTGCAGTCAAGTGATGCAGAGGTGGAATTATCTGAATCAAAGTTTGTGGAGCTGGTTGAATCTCTGCTGAAAGACCCAAGTGAAAGGGAGAACTTTTACCAGGTTTGTGTTGCTTTATACAGTGGGAAAGTGACCACCTCTTTCTGCTTTACTTCCCTATCCAGTCCTGTGATTATTTTGGATTTAAAAAACAACTCCAGGCTACACTTTAACATATAAAACCAAATAGAAAGTATGTAGAAATAATAATGGATCTATATCATTTCAGATAACTGCCCTTATCTTGACAAACAAAAGCTGTGCGGCCCTCTGAATTTTGAAACCCCGATCTGGCCCTTGAGCCAAAAAGTGTGCTGGTCTAGGTTACAAAATGCAAATACTATGCTAATTATTGAAATTAATTATTACATTTATTTATTCTCATCTAGGATGTGTTCCCTGTGGAATTCGGGCCCAAGTATGACACTGCAATACAGATGCTGATGTTGGAATTCCTTTCCAGACTTGAGAAGTTACTTCCCATACCAGACCTTGAACAGGTAATAAGAAGGAATAACACCTTTATCTAATTAGCTTGGGGAATTAGCAGTCAAGAATACCAAGCAAGAATCAATAAAAATGTTCACGTTTAAACAAAGAAACTCAGTGTGACATGAGTTTGTAATTGTTAATGCTTTTAAACCATGTTCCTCTCTCTCAAGACTGCCACCTTGCTAAATGCTGTCCCCTCTGCCCTGGAGAAATGTATACAGTTTGTACCTGACTTCAGACAATTGAGGACCCTGCTCCAGTACCACAGAAAACGTGGACATTTGGACTCCATCGGTGAGTATCATACAGAGTCAGAGGATCCATAGATCCATAGTAGGTAGCCTAGCGGTTAGAGCGTTGGGCCAGTAACCGAGAGGTTGCTGGTTCGAATACCTGAGCCGACAAGGTGAAAAATCTGTGTGTGCTCTTGAGCAAGGCACTTAATCCTGATTTGCTCCAGGGGTGCCGTATTACTATGGCTGACCCTGTAAAACAACACATTTTACTGCACCTATCTGGTGGATGTGACAATATAACAGTCTATTTTTTGTTACTTGGATTGGTTGTGCCAAAATTGTTCAAAAATGTGCTAAAATGAATTAAGCATCTAAAGTGTAAAATGTTATTTTGTTTTTTTGCACAAGTACTTGATGAATAGTGTTTTGCAAGTCATGGGTTGGGCACCAAATGGAATATGAAACTGGAATTAAATAACACATTTATAAGATTGTGGAAAAGTAATTGACATGTATGATGTTAGTCAAACACTATTGCAGAAAATATATTAATTGAGTTTAACCTGTGTTTTGTCTCCCTCTTTTGCACAAAAAGAAACTCCATCGTCCTTTGGTGACTACATCTTCTCCTCTCTGTCTCTCCCTCCACATGTCCGTGTGGGGATTGACACAGAAGTAGCTTCCCAGTCAGAAAATGTGTCTAGAGTGGAAGGAAAAGGGTTGGTGGAGAGGAAAATGGAGAGAAATGGAGGACTACTTGCACCAGATAAGGATCAAATAGACACATTTACTGAGAAGGAGCATGTTATGACCAGGGAGCCTGTAAGTGGGGAAACTGACAATCTAGCTGTCACCGGAATTCATGTTCAAACCTCAAAACAAAGCAAAAGGCTGCAGATGAAGAAAATAAGGTCAAAAGTACAAAAAACATGTAAAACAGATTCTTCCGGGCATGCAATCCAACAGCCATCATCCTCCAAGGTGCACACTTCCCTGTGGAAGTCATGCAAAAGATGCCCGTCGACAGCTTTTAGAAGGCACCAGCAAAGCCACACTCAAGATCATGATCATAAGTTTAAGTGCCTCAAATGTGGAATAGGCTTCAAGGATCTTTATGATCTGAAGAGACACCAGCTGGGAGTTTGTGAAAAGAACCTCTCACCTTTGGGTGATGGGGAAAATAAAGAAGAGATCCCACAACCCTCAACTAGCAAATCTCCGAACACATCACCCCTTAAGACACTCTCTCCATCAGGGCTAACTCAGAAAAGACCTCTGGACACCAAAACATGCTCTTTGTGTAGGAGGTTTTTCACTCGTACTTCAGACATGGCAAGGCACATGAGATCCCACTCAAAAGAGCGTCCATTTTGGTGTGCCAATTGTGATAAGAGCTTCAAGTATTCATATGATTTGAAGAGGCACGAGAGAGATTTGTGTAAGAAAGTGAACCTGGAGGATTTCTGTCAGGTTGGTCAAAGCTTGTCACAACAGAAGGGGGAACCGCAGCCAGAGAAAGATGAATCCCAATCAGTGGGTAGCACTGGGTCTCTTGGCACTGACCAAAACCCGCAACCATCTCACAAAGGGCTGTTCAACTCAAAAACCTGTTATGTTTGTGGTAGGATTTTGACTCGTACCTCAGACATGGAAAGGCACTTGAAATCTCACTCAAAGGAGCGTCCCTTTCATTGTGCTATTTGTGAGAGAAGTTTTAAGTATAAAGATACCTTGAAGAAACATCAGGAGATCCTTGGCCACGAGGGCATCCTAGAAGACTTGAGTCAGAGTGTGGATCAGCAACAAGTGAAAGTTAAAACCGAAGGTTGCAGCAGCCCTCTCACTACCAAGGAAAACGACACTGAGCCTCTTATCACGGCTGTTACTTCAGTGCCGACTCTCAAAGAACCCAAACCATGCACTGTGTGTGGGAAGATTTTTAACCGTGCTTCAGGAATGGCTATTCATATAAGATCCCATTCAGAGGAGCGTCCTTATCAATGTGGCAATTGTGAGCAGCGCTTCAAGTACATGCATGGTTTAAAGAAACACCAGAGGGATATCTGTCTGAAGGTGAACCAAGAAGAAGCATCTCAGTTGGTGGACCAGCAACAAGAGGATGTTACTCCAGAGGAGGCTGGTGAACTGCTAGCCATTGAGACTGATGACACAAAGGCAGAATGCAAGGAGGAAGAAAGAAAGGTGGTCTTCAAATGTGATGAATGCGGCAAGGAATTCAAAGGCTCATCCTCCCTAAGAATACACAAACGAATTCACAATCCATTCTATTGCTCCGATTGTGGAAGGATATACCCAAACTCCATTACCTTTGACAGACACAAGCTGATGCACAAGGAAATCCAGTGTACCATGTGTGAGAAGACCTTTACCCTGTTGGGGCGTCTGAGAGAACACTATCTGCATCAACATAAATTTGCAGGACCATACGCCTGCTCTCAATGTGAGAAAACCTTCACTCAGTTATCGTACCTTGTCATCCATGAGAGGGTTCATTCAGGAGAGTACCTGTACCAGTGCTCTGTTTGTCCAGAAAAATTCAGAACAGCAAATTCTCTAACAATACACAGTAGGAAGCACACAGGAGAAAAGCCGTTCCTGTGCTGGCAGTGTGGAAAGAGCTACCGAGCCGCTTCAGAACTGTCAGTGCATATGGGGACCCACTCAGAGGAGAAACCATTTTCTTGTTCGCAGTGTGACATGACTTATCGGACAAAGATTCAGCTGAATACACATATTGAGCAAGTTCATGAGGGGGTGAGATATACCTGTACAGTCTGTGGAAAGCAGTTTTACAAAGCAGTGTCATTGAAAAGACATGAACTTACTCACACAGGAGAAAGACCTTTTCCATGCTCCTATTGTGAAAAAACCTTCATCACTGCCAATGAAAGGAGGCTGCATGAAAGATACCATACTGGTGAGAGACCTTACAAATGCCAAGACTGTGGAAAGTCCTTTATCCAGTCAGGTTACCTGAAATCACACCAACGACTTCACACAGGAGAGAAGCCATTTTCATGCAGCGTTTGTGACAAACGTTTCAGATTTTCTCATCACATGAAAAGGCACCAGAAAACCCATACAGAAAAGCATGTGTGTGGGGAATGTGGGGAATCTTTCACCCAAAGTCGATGCCTCAAGGCTCACCAACTCACTCACTCCCTCAATGAAAATTGAATGATTGTTGTACATATGCATATCAGTTGTTGAATATTCTTTTGATTCTTTTAATTGTTTGGATAGATTTAATAACTAGGTCCGTCTGATAGTTAAGTGGATATTTTGAATAGATCATCTATCTAAAATTATGTGTAGAGTCGGCTGCAAGTATTGATATCTAAGTCATTTGGAGAGAAAATCTAAAGACCCATGGACAACTAAATTATTTAACGGACAAATCCACCTAAAAACTATATATTTTTTCATTAGTCCCATTGCTAACATACAGTGCATTTGGAAAGTATTCAGACCCCTTGACTTTTGACATTTTGTTACGTTACAGCCTTATTCTAAAATGGATTAAATCAATCTAAACACAATACCCCATAATGACAAAGCAAAAACAGGTTTTTAGAAATATTTACATAAGTATAGAGACCCTTTACTCAGTAAATAAATAAATAAATAGGTCATTTAGCGGACGCTCTTATCCAGAGCGACTTACAGGAGCAATTAGGGTTAAGTGCCTTGCTCAAGGGCACATCGACAGATTTTTCACCTAGTCGGCTTGGGGATTAGAACCAGCGACCTTTCGGTTACTGGTACAACGCTCTTAACCACTAAGCTACCTGCCGCCCCAGTACTTTGTTGAAGTACCTTTAGCAGCGATTACAGCCTTGAGTCTTCTTGGGTATGACGCTACAAGCTTGGCACACCTGTATTTGGGGAGTTTCTCTTCTCTGCAGATCCTCTCAAGCTCTGTCAGGTTGGATGGGGAGCATCGCTGCACAGCTATTTTCAGGTCTCTCCAGAGATGATCGATCGGGTTCAAGTCTGGGTTCTGGCTGGGCCACTCAAGGACATTCAGAGACTTGTCCCGAAGCCACTCCTGCATTGTCTTGTCTGTCTGCTTAGGGTTGTTGGCCTTTTGGAAGGTGAACTTCGCCCCAGTCTGAGGTCCTGAGTCTGGAGCAGGTTTTCATCAAGGATCTCTCTGTACATTGCTCTGTTCATCTTTCTCTCGATCCTGACTAGTCTCCCAGTCCCTGCTGCTGAAAAACATCCCAACAGCATGATGCTGCCACCACCATGCTTCACTGTAGGGATGGTGCCAGGTTTCCTCCAGACGTGACGCTTGACATTCAGGCCAAAGAGTTCAATCTTGGTTTCATCAGACCAGAGAATCTTGTTTCCCATGGTCTGAGAGTCCTTTAGGTGCCTTTTGGCAAACTTCAAGCGGGCTGTCATGTGCCTTTTACTGAGGAGTGGTTTCCATCCAGCCTCTCTACCATAAAGGCCTGATTGGTGGAGTGCTGTGGAGATGGTTGTCCTTCTGGAAGGTTCTCCCATCTCCACAGAGGAACTCTGGAGCTCTGTCAGAGTGACCATCAGGTTCTTGGTCACCTCCCTAACCAAAGTCCTTCTCCCCCGATTGCTCAGTTTGGCCAGGCGGCCAGCTCTAGGAAGAGTCTTGGTGGTTCCAAGCTTCTTCCATTTAAGAATGATGGAGGCCACTGTGTTCTTGGAGACCTTTAATGCTGCAGAATTTTTTTTGTACCCTTCCCCAGATCTGTGCCTCGACACAATCCTGTCTCGGAGCTCTACGGACAATTCCTTCGACCTCATGGCTTGGTTTTTGCTCTGACATGCACTGTCAACTGTGGGACCTTATATAGACAGGTGTGTGCCTTTCCATATCATGTCCAATCAATTGAATTTATCACAGGTGGACTCGAATCAAGTTGTAGAAACATCTCAAAGATGATCAATGGAAACAGGATGCACCAGAGCTCAATTTCGAGTCTCATAGCAAAGGGTCTGAATACTTATGTAAATAAGGTATTTGTGTTTTGTATTTTTAATAAATTAGTAAAACTTTCTACAAACCTGTTTTCGCTTTGTCATTATTGGGTATTGTGTGTAGATTGATGAGGAACATTTAAAAAAAATACATTTTAGAATAAGGCTGTAACGTAACAAAATGTGGAAAAAGTCAAGGGGTCTGAATACTTTCCGAATGCATTGTAGCCCCAAAATGTTTTGGTTTTCAAGATATGTAATTTTGATCCCCGTATAATGTACACTGCTCAAAAAAATAAAGGGAACACTTAAACAACACAATGTAACTCCAAGTCAATCACACTTCTGTGAAATCAAACTGTCCACTTAGGAAGCAACACTGATTGACAAGAAATGTCACATGCTGTTGTGCAAATGGAATAGACAACAGGTGGAAATTATAGGCAATTAGCAAGACACCCCCAATAAAGGACTGGTTTTGCAGGTGGTGACCACAGACCACTTCTCAGTTCCTATGCTTCCTGGCTGATGTTTTGGTCACTTTTGAATGCTGGCGGTGCTTTCACTCTAGTGGTAGCATGAGACGGAGTCTACAACCCACACAAGTGGCTCAGGTAGTGCAGCTCATCCAGGATGGCACATCAATGCGAGCTGTGGCAAGAAGGTTTGCTGTGTCTGTCAGCGTAGTTTCAAGAGCATGGAGGCGCTACCAGGAGACAAGCCAGTACATCAGGAGACGTGGAGGAGGCCGTAGGAGGGCAACAACCCAGCAGCAGGACTGCTACCTCCGCCTTTGTGCAAGGAGGAGCAGGAGGAGCACTGCCAGAGCACTGCAAAATGACCTCCAGCAGGCCACAAATGTGCATGTGTCTGCTCAAACGGTCAGAAACAGACTCCATGAGGGTGGTATGAGGGCCCGACGTCCACAGGTGGGGGTTGTGCTTACAGCCCAACACCGTGCAGGACGTTTGGCATTTGCCAGAGAACACCAAGATTGGCAAATTCGCCACTGGCGCCCTGTGCTCTTCGCAGATGAAAGCAGGTTCACACTGAGCACGTGACAGACGTGACAGTCTGCTGCCTGCAACATCCTCCAGCATGACCGGTTTGGCGAAAAAATTATTTAATACGATTATTTCATTCATTCAGATCTAGGATGTGTTATTTTAGTGTTCCATTTATGTTTTTGAGCAGTGTATTTTGCATCATATGATGCTGTGTTTTTATGCTGCGTTTTGCAAAATGCATCATAGGAGGATGATTTTTGTATTTTGAAAGTTACATATCTTGAAAACTTAATTGCTGACAAGCAAAACATTTTGGGATATATCATCAATGGACTAATAAAAAACATACCAAAATATCGTTTTTGGGTGACATTTTCCTTTAAACTACTCATATTATAGTAGGTATATCAGGTCCAATACTATTTGTTTTTCTGTGATTGCTGAACTTTTAATGGAGAATGCACTCATTATTTTTATGGTTACATTTATTTTATTTTTGTAACCTTTATTTTAATATTGTATTAAACGTGCTGTAGATTATTATTTTGTGTCATTTGAATTAAATTGACTTTTTTGGCAACAGCAGAGAGGAGTTTATTGCTTTATATTAGCATCTGTGAGATGATTCACTGATTACTAGAGACTATATAGCGTTTACCATGATCGTAACTTTTATTCTGAAGGCGAATATAAACCGGATCTAATGTTTTTTAAGCGACTTCCTGCAATATGAGAAAAATCTACTAGGGGGAAGAAGAAAAACACGTCCTGGTAAACAGATATTTCAGCCAAATGAATAAATGATTGCTTGGGTTAAGTTTAGGACATCCCTGTGATTGAACATAATGGATTATTGGAATTTGACGGAGCCGGTGGTGAATACGGGTACGTTTATAGTTCTCGCAGGGAACTGATTGGAAGCTTCCACCAGATAGAAGCAGAGCAGGCATGGGTGCCAGCTAGCAAGCCAACTTTCCAATCGTAGCCCTCTAGCTAGCTACTTATGATGTAACTATGTATGGAATCAATGTTTATTTCCGTTTATGATCGCTTTTATGTTATCTGCATTCAGACATAATCTACTTAAAATGCAATGCGTAGTTAGCTATAGCAAGTTGTATCAATGTTATAATCTAGTCATAGCCTAGCTATTTGTGTGCTGATGTTTGGCCCGGTCAGTGCAGCTGCTTACTGCCTGCGATATGTTCATTCATAGGGTTATCTTTTCCTCTACCTGCCCTGCGCCTGTTCATCCCACCGCTGCGGCTGTTTTCTGCAGCGATGTGGCAAGTGGCCCAAAGAGGGGATATAATGGACTATGGGAAGCTGGAAGAGTTTGTGACATTTGTTACAGAGACGGTTCCAGAGCTGCTCAGTTTCAGACAGAGAACCCAGCTCATTTTGGGCTTACGAGCAAAGGTGAGAGAGAGAGAGGTGATGATTATTTGCAGTAACTTTGACTCAGAACCTGATGTCATAGCGGCTAAGGACCAGGAATGAAGAACACTACATCTATATATCCAGATCCCTTTGTCCTGTGACTTGAAAAGAACATGGTTTATTTAGTAATGAGTTGTAAGGAATGATATTTTTGTCATGAAACAACAGGGAAGGGAATATTTGAAGAGAAAGGTTAGGCGAAGTTGTTTACCCATCAGTGTTCTTGTAGGAATAATCTATGGGCGTTTTCCACAGTTGGTTTTGGAGTTGTGCCGCACGGAGAAGACAGCAGAACTTCAGAGCCATCTAGACAGGATCCACGCTGTAAGATCACGTCCGGGGGATGCAGACGTGAGTCTTAAGATATTCCTCAATCCTCTGTAACGATGTTCTCTCACTCAAGATCTTGTCAGAATTACAGTACATTTATTCAAGTGGTTATTTCCCCAGTCTTGTTGCGCAGAAGTGGACGCCTCTGAATCAAATTTCTTTGCATTGGTACAAACTCTTATCCAAAACCCAGTTGAGAGGGAACATTTCTTCCAGGTCAGTATTATGGTTTTGTTGGCTCAGTTAAACACCAAAGTTTGAACATTTGTATGGTCTGTCAACATTGGTATAACAAAACAGATGAAACCAGTAGTATCTAGGCTACATTTTCTCTCCTATTTGCAAAGTAGCCAGCCAAATAATTTATCCCCCTTTCTTTTCCATGTCTCCCATTAGGACGTGTTTCCTGTAGAGTATGGCCCCAAGTATGAGTCTGCACTGCAAGGATTAATGTGGGCGTTTCTCTCCAGGCTTGAGCAGCTCCTCCCAGTACCAGACCTCAAACAGGTGCTCATGCAGAACCTCATCATTAGACCACCCCTGGGACCGCCGTTATCATTCATGTGTACCATAAGCGTGAGCTTGTGAATAAAGTAGGCTTATTTGAATGTTTACATCAGCACGAACATGTGCATAAAGAATGTGTGCATCTTTCTTTCATGTCATAATGTCCACGATGAATTTACATGCTGACACATCTCATGTGGAACACTGCAGCACTCTTCACAAAACGTTACATTGGTTACTCAGTATATGTATTAGAATTGATGAGCCATCTTGGAGCATGTTATTTAAGATAATGGGCATTTAGAATGTTTTATTTAGGAACAACTGGACAGGTTGATGCATGTTATATGAATGTGTGTTCCCCATCCCATAGACAGTGACTTGGCTTAATGCTGCACCCTCTGTCTTGGAAGAGTGTGTCAACTCTGTAGCTCAACCTCTGCAGTTGAAGACTTTACTGCAACATCATAGACAACTAGGGTATTTGGACACCAATGGTAAGCCACTTTTTATTTTTATCCAGAATTAGTAAAGGAGGTATGCAAATTGTTACTTTGAATGATTCAAGGAAATGCTTTTAGGATTGTAACATTCCCCTTTATTAATATCATCCCAGATATTTATATTTAAAAAAAACTGTAATTGTCTCCTTCCACCTCTCAATCAGCAACTTCTTCCTCCTCTGTTGGCGACTGCATCTTCTCCTCTCTGTCCCTCACTCCGGTAGTAGTGACGGCCACTAGAAAGACAGAAACAGAGATCCAATCAGAGTTGATAGATGGCTGTATGGACCCAGCCATATATGGTGAAGAGATGGAAACAGAGTCTGTAGTAGTGACAGAGTATGCAGAAGTGGAGCTGGGGACCAGTATGTACACCAGTGAGGAAAGGGAGCTTAGTATAGAGAAGACTTGGTCACAGCACCAAAGAGACCGTCAGGCTGAATTGTATGGGGAAGAGAGGGAGATGGTAGCCATGCCAAGCGAGCAAGACCATCAAGAGGGGGAAGTGGAGGTTATTTGTGAGGAAGTGGGGCATCTTAACGGAGACGCTGAGCTTGTTTCAGAGGAAACCAGTGCCATGAACACAGAGGTAGACGTTTTCTGCGCAGAGGTGGGGGATGTGTGTGTGGATCTGGAGTCAATGAATAGAGAGGTGGAAATTATTTATGAGGAGGTGGAGCATGTTGAAAATGTCAATCCTGAACATCAGGAGTTAGTTGGGCCTATATGTGCAGAGAATACAATTGACAGACCGTCCACCCACAAAGAAAACCTAAATGAAGAGAAGGGGGTCACAGAGGAGGGGATTGAGAAGGATGAGCAGGAGAGAAATGAAGCTGGTTATGTCCCCCAAACTGACACGGACCAAGGACGTTCTGAATGTACACCACAAGAAGTAATGAACCAGCCTGAACTGGTCACATCCTGTCTGCACCAAAAACCCACATTAGGGTTCCAGAGACTGGACTTCAGTGGCTTACCACTCCCAATGTCCTCACCCTCTCAACCAATGAGAAGAAACACAAGGCAGCGGATGAAGAATGTGGGATCAAAAGGATCCAATGGAGGGCAGCTCAAGGCATTGGAGGAGGAGGCTAATGGGACCTGGGCCGGCCCGTTACACCTGCCTCCAGAGCCAAGGTAAGAATGTGGGGTGGGAGGGGACTTAAGGTTTTAAAGCAATTTCACCATTTACTTTAAAGGACCACAACGGAAATAAGTCATTGACTTCATTGTGTTATCCCTGCCTAGTTTTTAAAATCTCTGTACTTTTTTAATTTTATTTATTTTTTACTTACAAATAAAATAAATCAATAAAGTGCAGTGTCATTGGACATCAATTGTGCTTTATCGCTATCGTTAGGGAAGACTCTGAAGACCTCAGCGCCACTTCTGACAGCTCCCCAATGAATGGAAATACAGGTTTGCAATGTTATATCAACACAAGTTTTCTATGGCACTTGGTATCAACAATGTAAGTGTAGGCACTCTTGGATATCGTTAGAATTTTCTGAATGTTGAATCGTTTTAAATGACTAGATTTGGCAATGTTGAATATGGTCCAGATGCCTGACTCAGAATATGTTGGATTATAATTATTGATAATATTTTCTAAATATCCTCTCTCTGTTCCCCTGCAGGTGGGACGGTGGAGGCTCCCTCTCTTGTCTTCGCCTGCTCTCAGTGCTCTTTTACCCACGCCGACAAGGTGACCCTCCGGCAGCACCTTAAAGAGCTTCACCCAGAGGAGTACAGAAGGCTGCTGGCTGCTGGAGGAAATGAAACAAAAATACCTCCAGGGTCTTCCAACAGCACCCCTCTGAACCCATGTCTCTCAGACATTCCCCACACACTGGGGAAGTCTGGCAAACATACACCATGCTCCAAAACATGCTCTGTGTGTGGAAAGACCTTCTCTCGAGCGACGGATATGAGGAGACACCAGAGATCCCACACTGGGGAGCGGCCTTATGAGTGCACTCAATGTGGGAAAACTTTCCAGTACTCCTTCGACTTGAAAAGACACCAGCGAAAGGGCCAAGGGTCAAGGCCGTTCCAGTGCTGTGCGTGTGGGGAGGGCTTCGATCGGGAGGAAGATCTAAAGATGCACTGCAGAGTGAATCATTCAGCAGAGTCCCCAATCTCTGATGATGACGTTGGGATCAAGTTAAACCTCCCAGCAGGCCTTGAGAGTGACCAGTGTCCCAGCGAAGAAGGTCAACACAAATGTCCAGAATGTGACATGTCTTTCAGTCAGATGTCCCAAATGAAGCGACACCAGCTGATTCACTCCGACGGTGACCCGCTCCGGTGCAACCAGTGTTTGAAGAAATGCCCAAACTCTGATGCCCTCACAAGACACATGCAAATTCACGATGGAGCTCGACCATTCCAGTGCTCTATGTGCAAAATTAACTTCACGCAGCTAGTTTGTCTTAGGCAACACTACTTGAATACTCATAAGGAAGATGGTTCATTTCTGTGTTCCCATTGTCCTAAAAGTTTCTCAAGGCTATCGAACTTGATCAAACACCAGAGAACTCATACAGGTGAGCGGCCCTACCAGTGCTCTCACTGTCCAAAGAGATTCACACAACTACAGATCTTGACTAGACATGAGAGAATTCACACAGGAGAGAGACCATTTCTTTGCCCTGATTGTGGAAAAAGTTTTCTGTCCTCTGGTGAATTGTCAAAACACCTTCAGTGTCACTCAGAGGAGAGACCCTTCCCTTGTCTCGAGTGTGGAAAGACTTTCAAGGCCAATCGGTTTTTAAAGAAACACTTACAGACTCATACAGGGGATCGTCCTTTCCCCTGCTCCCAGTGTGGGAAGAGATTTTCCAAGTCGACTGATCTGACCAGGCATAATCGCATACATACAGGGGAGAGGCCACATGCGTGCTCTCAGTGCGGTAAAAGTTTCTTAACTTACTCCGAAGTGGTGAAACATCAGCGGTACCACACTGGAGAACGACCATTCAAATGTGCGCAGTGTGGGAAAAGTTTTACCCAGTCCTGCTATCTTACAGTACATCAGCGGATACACACAGGAGAGAAGCCCTACTCTTGCAGCGTGTGTGGTAATCGCTATAACAGCACCACTCCACTGAAGAGACACATGCTCAGCCACACGGGAGAGAAGCCATACGTGTGTACTGAATGTGGGAAGGCTTACAACAGATTGCATCTTCTGCGGACACACCAGCGAACTCATGCAGCAGTTGAGGCTGTTTGTTGAGGATATTGTTGTGTCATTTGCTATTCATATGTTGTAGTGTCTTTGGATCATTTGTTGTTGTTTTTTGGAAATGAAAGTAAAACAGGACCTTTGTATTAGAGGCCTGTAACAAGAGTTGAGCCTGATACTGTGAATTGTTAATTCTGTCCCGCTGTGCTTAGTACATACGACCTCAATTAAAACAAAACATTGGAATTTGATTATGTATTTTTGAGTTGTGCTTTTTGCTGTCAGGAATCATACATCAAAGGGCATATTATTTTATTTAGATTACTTACCTTGTTTTGACATTAAAAAGAGTGAAGTATTGTGCACCTTCCTTTGTAGAATGAAGAGGACAGTTGCTACCTGCACACATGACATTAGGGCTGGTTGTTGAGGAGAGGAGAGTGTCAGGCTTCTACTGCACTTTCAAAGCTGAGGGGAAATATGTATTCTCAAATGTAGGTTTGAGTGTTGTCTTTATGGCTGATATACATAATATTAATCAATCTCCTATCTCGGTCAATAGACAATACAGTATTTCCTTTTCTAAGGGACCCCTTTTGGCTCATCAGCACCCCCAGAGGCAACACTTCTGTATGTTTAACGGAGTATTCCTTATTAAAAGAGAAGAGAAAAGGTAATAAAAGTAGCGTTGCTTATTTTTGTCTTGCAGTAGGCTACAATATTTTTCAAAAGAAAGTCAACTAAAATCTAACACATCAGAGCCATGTTAGTATGAACGTAGGCAGGCAGCTTGGAGGGCCACTTCTATTCTATGACTTTTATTTTGGAAAAAGTACAGCGGAATGAAAATTATTAGTCTTTAGCCTTGGGTACCGGAAGTTTTGGGGAAGTAGATCGATGTTACTTCGCTCGTTAGGGAGCAGTCAAATAATTTGGTTTTCACATTATTCTGCGCTTTTACACAACTACATTTATAGCCATGGATACATGTGGACTATCTAAAGATATCAATGGTTTGTAAGAAAATAAGTTGTTATAGCTACCTTGCTAGCTAATATCTGCAGAACTAATATCAAAAGCCCCATGGAAAAATGGGATAGCTAGCTATCAGTTGATGGCCGGCTAAAGTCGGTTGTTGTGACTGCATTGTTAAGCTAAGTGTGCTTGTAATCGTATCTAACTAGCTATCAATTTAAAATAAAGACAATGTGAATAGTACAAAGTTATTGCTTAATGCAAATTAATCCTGACAAAGGCGAATATCTGATGCTACTCTTCTATTCAATGGAGCCCCATCCTGTAATGACTGGATGAGAAATGCATGCCCGCCATCATTAGCTGACAGACATAATAATGTACTACCACTGTGTATATTTCGAACAGTGTTTTCCGACTTCTGATTGAATGTTTGTCGATTTGTACATCTACATTTCAGATCCAGTTCTCAGTCTCTCTTCTCTGCACCTCCTGGTTCCACCCTTGCGGCTCCTGTCTGCTGCCATGTGGCAGGTGGCTCAGCAAAGAGATGTGAGGCACTATGAGAAGCTGGAGGAGTTTGTGACTCTGGTGACAGAGGCCATTCCAGAGCTGCTGAGCCACAGACATAGAGCCCAGCTCATTCTGGGTCTGAGAGCACGGGTGAGAGACCAGCCAGGGGGCATAGGGTTATTCAGTTGGGTGGAGAGCCCTGAAAGGCGCAAATGAAATATAATAATATAATAATAATATGCCATTTAGCAGACACTTTTATCCAAAGCAACTTACAGTCATGCGTGCATACATTTTTACGTATGGGTGGTCCCGGGGATCGAACTCACTACCTTGGCGTTACAAGCGCCGTGCTCTACCAGCTGAGCTACAGAGGACCAATATATTGAACAGAAGAGATATAATTTCCTATGATGATGATGATGAGTAGAGAATTGGGTCTGTTCTATACATTATGTAACTGTCTGCGATCCTATGAATCGTTCTCCCCACCTGAGTTGATTGAAAGATAACAATGACTGTTTTTCCAGCTAAAGGTTTGTACCACAGTTAATACTTGTTTCTACTGGGTGTGATTCAGCTGGTTCTGGAGCTGTGCCGAGGCCCTGCTGACCCTCATACCATCCAACCTTACCTGGACAGAATGCCCACTGTTACTCCAGGGTGCACAGGAGTAAGTGGGCTACAGTCCTTTTAGAACAGAACTTGGCTGTTTTCCAAGTGGATTTGAGTGCACACAGCCACAATGTGATGAGATGATTGTATTTGTTTACTGTCTTGCAGTACAGAGATGCAGAAGTGGAAGCATCTGAATCCAATTTTGTGATGCTTGTCCAATCCCTGCTAAAGGACCCAGTCGAGAGGGAGTGCTTCTTTCAGGTAATTTTACGCTCGGTACACCAAGGTTTCGCTGAAAACAGTGTCTCACGCCCGGCAAAAGTTACTCGTCCAAGCCTTCAAGAAAAAAAAGTACTTGAAGTTACAATCCATCGCCTTGCCTTCATTGAAATAATCTTACTCCAACAGGAAGTGTTCCCGGAACAATATGGCCAACATTATGACGCAGCGGTGCAGACGTTAACATGGGAGTTCCTCTCCAGACTGGAACAACTGTTTCCAGTACCAGACCTCAAGCAGGTATTGAGCATTATGGCATATATAGCTTTTGGCAAATTAGCCTTTCTGATATAGGATGTAGCATAACTCTAGCACAGGTTAGGAATAGTACATTTTGGGAAGACGACCACAATTCTTTAGGCTACATTGATTGAACATAAAATGCATTTCTAAAATGCATTCCCTTTCAGACTGCGACATGGCTCAGCGCTGCCCCTTCAGTCCTGGAGGAGTGTGTGCAGTCTACCCCAGAGAATCTGAACCTCATTCTCCAGCACCATAAGAGTTTTGGACATTTAAAAGTATCTTGTAAGTCTCCTGTAATGATTACCACATCATGATGCAACGTTTTGTAGCACAGTACGGTTTCCAACTCACAGGTCTTTTTATGACAAAGTTCTTGTTTTCTCTCGTTCAGCTGCTCTCTCCTCCTCCATGGGCGACAGCATCCTCTCCTCTCTGTCCACCCCTAAAATGGTGGTCGTCACTGAGCCGACCACTTTTGTCATCCGGTCAGAGTCATCACATAACTCTGCAGACGTGCTGGGCCCCATGTCTTTAGAGGACACTGATGCTGTAGTAGTAACTGTTTACACTGAAGTGGAGGTTGGAACAGAGGTTGAAGAAGAGATTGTAGAGACAATGAACGAGGAATACGTACCGTCGAACACCTCTCCACTGCGGGAGGACGTGGTTGAACTTAAAGCTGAGGATATGAAACTGGAGATGACCGCCGTTGAACAATTTGACTACGTAGGGGAGGAGATGAGTGCAGCTGAGGAAGAGATGGACACAGCGAGTGTTCCGGTGGAGCAAGCAGATGAAGCCGTTAATATCAGTGAAGACATTGGAACTGCGACAGAGACAGTAGCAGTCAAAAAGGATGTCCAAGATGATCAGGACGGCCAATCGAAGAGTGTGAATGTATGTGTGAACCAGGAAGGGAAGGACATGTCCCATGGGGTCACCTTTCAAACCCAACAACCTGCGTCGTCAAATGTGAGGCGGTCTACACGGCTGCAGTCGAAGACACCAAGAAATTGGCGGAGGAAAGGGAACACAGAGAACAAGTATGAGTGATGATTAGAGATTAGGAGTGCTGTCATTTAACAAAGAATCAGCCATTTTGTCATCAAATTAGTGATATTTTTGTATTGTTTTCTAATCACAGGAACAATGGTGAGGCCTCAAGCGTGGATTACGTCATCTTACCCAGGGGAAGAGAAGCCGGTAATAATGAGCTCTCCAACTATTCTGACATTGATGTCATCAGGGAAATGGTTTATACAGTGAGGGAAAAAAGTATTTGATCCCCTGCTGATTTTGTACGTTTGCCCACTGACAAAGAAATGATCAGTCTATAATTTTAATGGTAGGTTTATTTGAACAGTGAGAGACAGAATAACAACAACAAAAAATCCAGAACAACGCATGTAAAAAATTTTTATAAATTGATTTTAATTTTAATGAGGGAAATAAGTATTTGACCCCCTCTCAATCAGAAAGATTTCTGGCTCCCAGGTGTCTTTTATACAGGTAACGAGCTGAGATTAGGAGCACACTCTTAAAGGGAGTGCTCCTAATCTCAGCTTGTTACCTGTATAAAATACACCTGTCCACAGAAGCATTCAATCAATCAGATTCCAAACTCTCCACCATGGCCAAGACCAAAGAGCTCTCCAAGGATGTCAGGGACAAGATTGTAGACCTACACAAGGCTGGAATGGGCTACAAGACCATCGCTAAGCAGCTTGGTGAGAAGGTGACAACAGTTGGTGCGATTATTTGCAAATGGAAGAAACAAAAAAGAACTGTCAATCTCCCTCGGCCTGGGGCTCCATGCAAGATCTCACCTCGTGGAGTTGCAATGATCATGAAAATGGTGAGGAATCAGCCCAGAACTACACGGGAGGATCTTGTCAATAATCTCAAGGCAGCTGGGACCATAGTCACCAAGAAAACAATTGGTAACACACTACGCCGTGAAGGACTGAAATCCTGCAGCGCCCGCAAGGTCCCCCTGCTCAAGAAAGCACATATACAGGCCCGTCTGAAGTTTGCCAATGAACATCTGAATGATTCAGAGGAGAACTGGGTGAAGGTGTTGTGGTCAGATGAGAGCAAAATCGAGCTCTTTGGCATCAACTCAACTCGCCGTGTTTGGAGGAGGAGGAATGCTGCCTATGAACCCAAGAACACCATCCCCACCGTCAAACATGGAGGTGGAAACATTATGCTTTGGGGGTGTTTTTCTGCTAAGGGGACGGGACAACTTCACCGCATCAAAGGGACGATGGATGGGGCCATGTACCGTCAAATCTTGGGTGAGAACCTCCTTCCCTCAGCCAGGGCATTGAAAATGGGTCGTGGATGGGTATTCCAGCATGACAATGACCCAAAACACACGGCCAAGGCAACAAAGGAGTGGCTCAAGAAGAAGCACATTAAGGTCCTGGAGTGGCCTAGCCAGTCTCCAGACCTTAATCCCATAGAAAATCTGTGGAGGGAGCTGAAGGTTCGAGTTGCCAAACGTCAGCCTCAACCTTAATGACTTGGAGAAGATCTGCAAAGAGGAGTGGGACAAAATCCCTCCTGAGATGTGTGCAAACCTGGTGGCCAACTACAAGAAACGTCTGACCTCTGTGATTGCCAACAAGGGTTTTGCCACCAAGTACTAAGTCATGTTTTGCAGAGGGGTCAAATACTTATTTCCCTCATTAAAATACAAATCAATTCATAACAATTTTTACATGTGTTTTTCTGGATTTTGTTGTTGTTATTCTGTCTCTCACTGTTCAAATAAACCTACCATTAAAATTATCGACTGATCATGTCTTTCTAAGTGGGCAAACGTACAAAATCAGCAGGGGATCAAATACTTTTTTCCCTCACTGTACATATTTACAGTAGGAAAAACTGAGGGACCAAAATTTGCTAAAGACATTAATAGTTTGTAAGAGATGTATTGTATATCTACAGGTCTCTCATTCTGTGGTCTCTCAACAACTTATTTTTCAAAAGCCATACCTTATATTTCATTCCCAAGACATGCAAATAAAACATGCCTTGTCTGACTTCTGTCTCCAGGTGAATCTGACAAGGTGACCCTCTTTACCTGCCCCAAGTGTGCCTACCACAGTCTGGAGGAAACGAGCCTTCACCTCCACATGCAAAGCATTCACACAGAGGAGTACAACAAGCTCAATGCGTCTGGGAAAAACAGAGCAGAGGTTTCACCATGTCCTGACAACACTGGCCAGATATTCACATCAATCAAACCTCTCCTTTCTTCAAACCCCTTAATAACCGAAAACTCTGAGAATCAAACAGATAATGCTGGGACTCGCACCAAAGCAAAAGGCTACCATAAGTCCCACACATGCGCCACCTGCGGTAGGATCTTCACTCGCTCGTCAGATGTGAGGAGACACCAGCTCACCCACACGGGTGAGAGACCCTTCCACTGCTCTCAATGCGACAGGACCTTCCAGCACTCGTGGGACCTGACCAAGCATGAGAAGAAACATGGTGGGACATCCATCTCTTTCCCCTGCCAGCAGTGCGGGAGCTCCTTTGCCAACCTCCGCTCTCTGACAGCCCACCACAGAAGTTCCCACCTGGGCGAGAGCGACCTGCCCCACCTCTGCTCCATCTGTGGCAAGAGCTTCCCCTCCTCCTCAGAGCTGCTGGAGCACAGGAAGAGCCACGGGACCAGCCTACAGTACATCTGTCAGCAGTGTGGTGAAAGCTTCCACTCCCTGCTGGCTCGCTCCCAACACCGGCAGACCCACCTGGTAAAGCGGCAGTTCAAGTGCCCCCACTGCGACAAGAGCTATACACGCAAAGCTGATGTGAAGAGGCACATGTTCACCCACAGCGGCGAGCGACCGCACCAGTGCAACCAGTGTGGGAGGTGCTTTTCCTTCCTCTTCCTGCTCAAGAAACACCAAATAGTTCACACAGGCGAGAGACCTTTCCAGTGCTCCCACTGTCCCAAGAGGTTCACATTGATATCCATCCTGAGCCGACATGAGAGGATGCACACCGGGGAGAGACCCTTCCTCTGCTCTGTGTGTGGGAAGAGCTTTCTGTCCCAGGGGGAGCTGTCCAAGCACCACCGCTCCCACACTGATGAGAGACCGTACGCTTGCAATCAGTGTGACAAGAGGTTTAAGAGTAAAAAATCCCAACAGGAACATATCATATCCCACACCGGCGTGCGCCCTTACCTCTGCTCTTATTGTGGGAAAGGATTCACCAAACCATACGCCCTGACCAGGCACCATCTCATACACACAGGGGAAAGACCCTTTTCCTGCACCCACTGTGGGAAGACATTTCTCACCCCCGCAGAGGTACAACTACACATGCGCATTCACACAGGGGAACGCCCTTACCCCTGCCCTGATTGTCAGCTGAAGTTTAGGAGTTCCTCAGACTTGGCACGACACAAACGCTTTCATACAGGGGTGCAGACATTTGTCTGTAACCAGTGTATGAAAAACTTTCCCACCTCGTCCAAACTGAAGAAACACATGGAGAACCACTCAGGGACAGAGGCTGTCCAGAGATCAGACTTTGGAGAAAATTCCAACCAAGCGTGAATTAAGTGCAGTAGCACATTGCCAAAAATGGCAGACACTATTAAAGCAAATTTACCTTCACAGCAATTATATGCTACAATGTCTCTGTAAAGGATGATCTTTCAACACCATTAGATCTCTAAAACTATAAGATATATTTTCAGTCTGGCTCATGGCCATTGAAATATAGCTGTCAATTATAATGTTGTGTCTGATCAAAGTGAGTTGCAACTCAATCATGTCCTTGACTTATTTTATTGTAAAACTATTCATGCTCAGCATCTTGAATGCAACAGTTTTAAACAGTAAAATCAGTGCTATGATCATCCAATTAGTAGTCAATCATTTGCTGGTCTATTGGAAGCCCTGGTAAATTAAAATGTTTGTCAATAACTTTTGAAGAATGTCAGAGTAAAATGTTCTGTTACGTTATTGAACCAGCCTTAGGTGGATGCCAACTTGTCTCCTTGTCTTGACAGTTCCCAGCACAATAAATGTATTTTGTTCAACTTTGTAGCCCTCTCGCTCTCGGACACACATACCAGTAATTAAAATGGGGGAGGGGGGAGGAAGACATGTTAGGCCCATGTAGTGAAAACAATTGCTTTAGGCATAAGATATGTTGGACGCGGATTTAATAATTCCTTGGTGATGAACTATCTGCTGCATTTCCGATGACAGGACCCGTTGTGACGCGCAGTAATCACTTCCGGATTGCTTGCTTGTCTTTCGTGGCTACAAGCATGTTACTAACTCGTTTACAATTAAATTAGTAAAACATTCGTAGACAAAGCAAACTTATTGTACACAACATTATTTGCTACAATGTGTCGCGTTCAGGAAGAAACCGACGCATTAAATCCCGTCGTCTAACGGAATCCTCTTTTGCAACAACGGTCAGGATTTGGCCCACGCGACAAAATGGACTCGGAATTTTCGCCAGCGGACAATGCAGGTAGGCTATTTCTAATAAATGACCATGCAAACATGCCAGCCGCTGAATATACTATTTTTGCTACTTGAGTTATTTAGGGCTATGTTCACAGCTTGTTTGCAGTCAAAAAGTCCACAGAACGGAGACTAGCAGTATTTGTATATTTTGCCAACATTTATGAACATTTGCTCCACTGAATATGCCCCAGTACCCATACTTTAGAAGGTTAAGCTACATTCAATTACACAATACTGTTGTGAAACGTTATTTAACAATTTAAGATAATGCACTAGCTATGTTGCAGATTGATTTCAAAATCGTTTTCAATATTCTTTTGAAATACTATTTTCAAGCCAATGAAGGTACTCTACATGACCAAAAGTATGTGGACACCTGCTTGTAGAACGTCTCATTACAGAATCATGGGCATTAATATGGAGTTGGTCCCCCTTTGCTGCTATAACAGACTCCACTCTTCTGTTAAGGCTTTCCACTAGATGTTGGAAAATTGCTGCAGGGACTTGCTTCCATTCAGCCACAAGAGCATTAGTGAGGTCGTGCACTGATGTTGGGCGATTAGGCCTGGCTCACAGTCGGCATTCCAATTCATCCCAAAGGTGTTCAATGGGGTTAAGGTCAGGGCTCTGTGCAGGCCAGTCAAGTTCTTCCACACCGATCTCGACAAACCATTTCTGCATGGATCTCGTTTTGTGCACGGGGGCATTGTCATGCTGAAACAGGAAAGGGCCTTCCCCAAACTGTTGCCACAAAATTGGAAGCACAGAATCGTCTTGAATGTCATTGTTTGCTGTAGTGTTAAGATTTCCCTTTACTGGAACTAAGGGGCCTAACCCGAACCATGAAAAACAGCCCCAGACCATTATTCCTCCTTCACCAAACTTTACAGTTGGCTTTATGCATTGGGGCAGCTAGAGTTCTCCTGGCATCCGCCAAACCCAGATTCGTCCATTGGACTGGCAGATGGTGAAGCTTCATTCATCACTCCAGAGAACGTGTTTCCACTGCTCCAGAGTCCAATGGCGGCAAGCTTTACACCACTCCAGCCGACGCTTGGCATTGCGCATGGTGACCTTAGATGAACAGTTATTGTGCTGACGTTGCTTCCAGAGGCAGTCTGGAACTCGGTAGTGAGTGTTGCAACAGAGGACTAATGATTTTTACGCGCTTCAGAACTCGGCGGTCCCTTTCTGTGAGCTTGTGTGGCCTACCACTCCTAAACGTTTCCACTTCACAATAAGAGCACTTACAGTTGACTGGGGCAGCTCTAGCAGGGCAAAACTTGACTTGTTGTAAAGGTGGCATCCTATGACCGTGCCAGGTTGAAAGTCACTGAGCTCATCAGAAAGGCCATTCTACTGCCAATGTTTGTCTATAGAGATTGCATGGCTGTGTGCTCGATTTACACCTGTCAGCAACGGGTGTGGCTGAAATAGCCGAATCCACTCATTTCAAGGGGTGTCCAAATACTTTTGTATATACAGTGCATGTGTTTGACGTTCTGGCTAACTTGCACCCTTATTATTCATTTTTCCATGCTGTTTTAGGTCTCCCTCTCCTCTCCCTCCGCCTCTTGGTTCCACCCCTTCAGCTTATGTCAGCATCCATATGGCAGGTGGTGCAACAGCGAGATGCCATGAATTATGCAATGCTGGCAGAGTTTGTCTCCCTGGTGACTGAGATGGTCCCTGAGCTGCTGATCTATAGGCAGAGGGCCCAACTTATTTTGGGATTGCGCGCAAGGGTGAGTGTTACAACCCTAATGAGTGAGCGTAAAGGCATAGATCGAGGCCTGATGTATTCGGATCCCTTTTAGAATCCAAGCATGGAAGATTTAGTCTGGTCTTTAACGTGAAGGCACAATAATTTCGAAACAGTCCCATTACAAGTCAGAATGTTGAATAAACTTCATTTGGACATACTTTACCTGTTGTCTGCTCATTTCAGAGGTAATCGGAGACAAAATATCCACAGGGAAGTGTTATTAGCCCGACTTTCAGTGCTCTGGTCTGTATATGTTTCCAATACTGATGCAATTCGCATGCGACGTAAACTCTTGCACAATATGTAAACAATGGACAAGCGTTACGGAACCACAGACCAAACGTTGACAATTTTAAATTTGCAGTAAGTTGCAAGCACTTCCAGCTGATTGCGAGGCGACATGCTTCGGTCGAAAACATTAGGTTACGTTCATCTATCGTTTACATATTGTGCATCACGTGCAATGCGTCAGGAGATAGAAAATACAAACCGTAGACATTTGAGCTCCATTTCCTACCGCCAAAAGGACCAACAGCACGGACAACCGGTAAAGGAAGTGTAAATATAATTTTATTCAACATTCTGGCTTGTAGAGACTATTGCATCTTTTTTTTTAGGGCGACATTTTTCAGACTGGGTAACTATGGTAACAGTCTGACGTATTATAACTATATATAACTAAATGAATAACGGTGCATGGGGGGGGTGTTATTGCAGCACATTCTGGAGTTGTGTCGCGGTGAGCATCCAGTAGAACCTCAGGTCATCTTAACCCACCTGTACATGATTCAACCACTTACCCCCTACAGTAATGATGTAAGTTGATCTTCAATGAATACCTTCTTCCAGGAAGAGTAAACTGGAAGAACTGTGGAGTTAAATGCACTGCTACAGATAAACTATATGTTGGACAAACGTGTCCTTATTTGATGTATCCTACAGGTAAGTGACACAGAGGTGGAGTCGTCAGAGACTCATTTTCTGGAGCTGGTCCAGACCCTGCTTAAAGACCCTGATGAGAGAGAGCATTTTTTCACGGTGAGACTGCACAGAACACCTCCTCTTGTATTGGATTTACAGATCAATGAAATAGTGTTTTGCATTGCATTTACCTGTCAATGAAATAAAGTGGAGGGGTTTTGTTCCTCATCTGTGTCCCTCAGGAGATATTCCCAGTGGAGTATGGACAACAATATGACATCGGGCTGCAGACTCTACTGTGGGAGTTCCTGTCCAGATTGGTCCAGCTGTTACCAACTCCTGACCTTGCACAGGTGAGGGAAAGAATACCTTCTATTCACACTGTGGTGGAAACACCTACTGTTTAATAATAATACTCATCGCGCAATACCAGGTTAATTAAACTGTGTAGGGAACCATGCGAAGTGTAATATTCAGTAGATGCATATCTATTATTTTATCTATCCCCCAGACAATGGCATGGCTCGGTACTGCCCCCTCAGTCTTGGATGATTGTGCCCATGTTGTATCTCATCCAGCGGATCTGAAGCGTCTGCTCCAGCACCATAAACGTCGTGGACATTTGGAGCAACATGGTGGGTGACACGTAGCAAATGTATGCATCATATTTTAAAACACAAGAAACTGCACATGGCATTCATCCAAATGGATTGACTTTAATTGTAGCATCCTCTCGTTGAACAGTACCCCTCTGTGCCATGGGCGACTGCATCCTGTCCTCTCTCTCCATCCCTCCCCACAGTAGAACGGTGATCAGCACTGAGCAGACCACCTGTGACAACCAGTCAGAACCCTCGCAGGAGTTTGTGGAAGACACTAGCCCAGTGCTTTCGGTGGATGACCTCCAGGTGGAAATTGTAACTCTGACCGGTTACGCAGAGGTTGAATTGGGTTTGTGTCAGGAGGAGGTGGAGGAGGAGGAGGAGGTGGTGAGGGATGGGAACGATGATGAAGGGCAGACCATGGAGGACAAGGAAGAAGAAACGTCCGCTGAAGAGGAGAGGGTGATGGAGGACCATGTAGAGGGGGGCTTGGAGAGCGACTCGCATCTAGACGAAGCCGAGGATGACCCAGCATCCTCCCAACACCAAACATCCTCTGGGCCCCACATCTGCTCAGTCTGTGAGAAGAGCTTCAAGTTTGCCTCTGCACTAATAGCCCATCAGGTCATCCATACAGGAGAGCGCCCATATGTGTGCCATCTGTGTGGCCGGTGTTTCTCCTTCAGGCAGTCTCTGGACAGGCACAAACAGACGCATAAGGACGGGCGCGTTTACGACTGCTTGATCTGTGGGGAGACCTTTCAGTCCTTGTCAGCCCGCACAGAGCACAAGAAGAGTCATATGGAGCAAGGCGCTTACCAGTGCTCACAGTGCCACAGGAAGTTCAACTGGGAGTCGGCCATGGTGAGACACCTGAAGACTCATACAGAGGGCTCTGGGGTCAAAACCCAGGAATTTACAAAAAGCCTAAAGTCGGAGAAAGAGGATATAGGGATTGAAGAGATTGTAAGAGAGGTGGCTGTTGAAACCCCTGAGGATGGAGGGAAATCCCCTCACAATCAACAGGAAGGAGATGGTCAGTCTAGTCAATCCACTTCATCTGAGCCTGCTATGTTGGTGCCTGGACTTCTGGACAAGGTCGTAACACTTGTCAAGGTCCGTACCAGTGGTAGGAAAACGAGACCGACCTTGAAGGTGCAGATGGTGAACCTGCAGAAGCTCAAGGGAAAGGTTGCCACCCCAAAGAGGAGGACGGGTGGAAGCTTGATGAACCCCCAGGGTTTCACACCATTGCATTTTAAGAGGTAAAGTAGATGGATGCAGACAGTTTAAGGTTAAATAACAAGTTTTGTATTTTAAGTGAAAAATAAGATGTAAGTTAACTGTCATCACATGGTATTAATGCTCTAGGAGGGCAATTCCATGGTAACAGAGTGACACTGAGACATTGATTTTTCACTTTAAAATGTATGTCAAACAAAAACCAAAGTTTAGTAACAGAATGACGGCACGAACAGCACAAACCGTGATTCTATTACCAAACTTTGGTTTTTGTTTGACATACATTTTGAAGTGAAAAATCAAAGTCTCAGTGTCACTCTGCACTGTTCTTCAAGTAAATGTATTTTTGTGCAGAGTTGGTTTGTTTAACTTTGCAATCATTGTTTTTTGTTTGACATTTTAAAGTGAAAAATCTGAGTCTCTGTGTCACTCTGTTACCATGGAATTGCCCTCTACCTTCTTGTTTATCTTCAACAGTGAGGAACACTCCTATGGCTCACCAGTGGTCTCAATAAAGGAAGGAGATACAGGTGCATGTATTACCTTATTAGTTTTGCACAAGTGTGTAATTGTTTGGTCTGTTGAGGGGTTACCCACATGTATTATTTTATTGGTACATACATTGCTTAAATAATAGTTTGTATCCTGCCCTAACTGAATCCATCAGGTTTTCACTTCTACTTTGTTGCTCCTTCAGGATGGTGTGCGTTCTCATGTCCCGAGTGCTCATTCGTCCACTCAGATGAGGCGTCCGTCCAGCAGCACATTGAGACGGACCACTCGGGGGAAGGGCAGGAAGACTCTCAGTCCGCTCCGCACCAAACAGGCCAAGCTGGACACTATGATTGCCCAGACTGTAACAGCAGCTACAAGTTTCAGTCCTTACTGAAATACCATCGGCGCGTCCACACTGGCGAGCGCCCATACGTGTGCCCTGAGTGCGGACGGCGCTTCTCCTTCAAGCAGTCACTGGAGAGGCACAAACAGACACACAAGGATGGGTGTAAGCATGACTGTCTGATCTGTGGGCAGAACTTCAAGTCCTTGTCAGCATACACAGAGCACAGGAAGAACCACATGGAGAACGGTGTGTATCGGTGTTCTGAATGCGACAGGAGGTTCTCCTGGAAGTCTGCACTAGTGAGACACCTCCGGACTCACACGGCGAACGCCACCGAGGCTGAGCTGTCTTACAAATGCACCAGGTGTGACTTGGGATTCAGCAGTAGTACATACCTTAACAGGCACCTGCTCACACACCAAGAGGAGAGGTTGCACGTCTGCAGCTGTGGCAAGACCTTTGCCTACAAGGCTGCTCTGACCGCGCACCAGCGCACCCACCTGAAAGAGAGGCCACACCAGTGCAAGCAGTGTGGGAAGGGTTTCCTCTACAAGGGAGGGCTGTTGAGTCACATGAAGATCCACTCAGAAGAAATGCCTTTCATGTGCTCATTCTGTGGGAAGAGCTTCAAGAGGGAGAGGAACATGAACAAACACGAGCGCTGCCACACCAGGGAGAACGTGTTCAGCTGCTCCCAGTGCGATAAGACCTTTGTGTACAAGGCCACACTGACCAGGCACGAGCTAACCCACTCGGGGGAGAGACCGTTCCTGTGCGCCGACTGTGGCAAAGGGTTCTTCTCCCACGCGGAGCTTCTGAAGCATGAGCGCTTCCACACGGGCCACAAGCCTTTCCAGTGCTCTCACTGTGGGAAGCAATTCACCCAGTCCTGCTACCTGACCATTCACCTGCGCTACCACACAGGGGTACGGCCTTACTCCTGCACCCATTGTGACAAGAGCTTTCTCAGCGCCAACCGTCTAAAGAGACACCTGAGAACCCACACAGGAGAGAAACCCTACCTGTGTTCAGAGTGTGGGAAAGGGTTCAAACAGTCATATCACCTCAAGATGCACCAGCAGACTCATGCCACTAAGATTTGCTGAGGCATGATTGTGTCTCTGTCCAGACTTAAGTCAAATGATTTGGTAGAATGTAATGGTGAGTCAGCTATCCACTGTGTAGGCAACCACGAGTGTTAAAATATACAGTGGGGAAAAAAAGTATTTAGTCAGCCACCAATTGTGCAAGTTCTCCCACTTAAAAAGATGAGAGAGGCCTGTAATTTTCATCATAGGTACACGTCAACTATGACAGACAAATTGAGGAAAAAAAATCCAGAAAATCACATTGTAGGATTTTTAATGAATTTATTTGCAAATTATGGTGGAAAATAAGTATTTGGTCACCTACAAACAAGCAAGATTTCTGGCTCTCACAGACCTGTAACTTCTTCTTTCAGAGGCTCCTCTGTCCTCCACTCGTTACCTGTATTAATGGCACCTGTTTGAACTTGTTATCAGTATAAAATACACCTGTCCACAACCTCAAACAGTCACACTCCAAACTTCACAATGGCCAAGACCAAAGAGCTGTCAAAGGACACCAAAAACAAAATTGTAGACCTGCACCAGGCTGGGAAGACTGAATCTGCAATAGGTAAGCAGCTTGGTTTGAAGAAATCAACTGTGGGAGCAATTATTAGGAAATGGAAGACATACAAGACCACTGATAATCTCCCTCGATCTGGGGGCTCCACGCAAGATCTCACCCCGTGGGTCAAAATGATCACAAGTCCCAGAACCACACGGGGGGGACCTAGTGAATGACCTGCAGAGAGCTGGGACCAATGTAACAAAGCCAATCATCAGTAACACACTACGCCGCCAGGGACTCAAATCCTGCAGTGCGAGACGTGTCCCCCTGCTTAAGCCAGTACATGTCCAGGCCCGTCTGAAGTGCATTTGGATGATCCAGAAGAGGATTGGGAGAATGTCATATGGTCAGATGAAACCAAAATATAACTTTTTTGGTAAAAACTCAACTCGTCATGTTTGGAGGACAAAGAATGCTGAGTTGCATCCAAAGAACACCATACCTACTGTGAAGCATGGGGTTGGAAACATCATGCTTTGGGGCTGTTTTTCTGCAAAGGGACCAGGACGACTGATCCGTGTAAAGGAAAGAATGAATGGGGCCATGTATCGTGAGATTTTGAGTGAAACCCTCCTTCCATCAGCAAGGGCATTGAAGATGAAACGTGGCTGGGTCTTTCAGCATGACAATGATCCCAAACACACCGCCCGGGCAACGAAGGAGTGGCTTCGTAAGAAGCATTTCAAGGTCCTGGAGTGGCCTAGCCAGTCTCCAGATCTCAACCCCATAGAAAATCTTTGGAGGGAGTTGAATGTCTGTGTTGCCCAGCGACAGCCCCAAAACATCACTGCTCTAGAGGAGATCTGCATGGAGGAATGGGCCAAAATACCAGCAACAGTGTGTGAAAACCTTGTGAAGACTTACAGAAAACGTTTGACCTGTGTCATTGCCAACAAAGGGTATATAACAAAGTATTGAGAAACTTTTGTTATTGACCAAATACTTATTTTCCACCATCATATGCCAATAAATTCATTAAAAATCCTACAATGTGATTTTCTGGATTTTTTTTCCTCATTTTGTCTGTCATAGTTGACGTGTACCTATGATGAAAATTACAGGCCTCTCTCATCTTTTTAAGTGGGAGAACTTGCACAATTGGTGGCTGACTAAATACTTTTTTTCCCCACTGTATATACTGAACAAAAATATAAACGCTACAATTTCAACGATTTTAGTTACTACAGCTCATGTAAGGAAAACAGTCAATTGAAATAAATTCATTAGGCTGTAATCTATAGATTTTACATGAATGGGCAGGGGCGCAGCCATGGGTGGGCTTGGGAGGACATAGGCTCACCCACTTGGGGGCCAGGCCCAACTACTGGGGAGCCAGGCCCAGCCAGTCAGAAAGAGTTTTCCCTCACAAAAAGGCTTAATTACTGACAGAAATACTCCTGTTTCATCAGCCGTCTGGGTCGCTGGTCTCAGACGATCTCGCAGGTGAAGAAGCCGGATGTGGAGGTCCTGGGCTGGTGTGGTTACACATGGTTTGTGGTTGTGAGGCCGATTGGATGTACTGCCAAATTCTCTAAAACGACATTGGCTTATGGTAGAGAAATGAACATTAAATTCTCTGCCAACAGCTCTGGTTGACATTCCTGCAGTCAGCATGCCAATTGCACACTCCCTCAACTTGAGACATCTGTGGCATTGTGTTGTGTGACAAAACTGCACATTTTAGAGTGGCCTTTATTGTCCCCAGCACTAGGTGCACCTGTGTAATGATCATGCTGTTTAATCAGCTTCTTGATATGCCATACCTGTCAGGTGGATGGATTATCTTGGCAAAGGAGAAATGCTCACTAACAGATGTAAACAAATTTGTGCACAAAATTTAGAGAAATAAGCTTTTTGTGAGTATGAAACAATTCTGGGATCTTTTATTTCAGCTCTTGAAACATGGGACCAACACTTTGCAGTTTTGTTCAGTAGGTTAGTGATCATAATTCCTAATCTAAGGATTCATGAAATGCATTTGAATTCTTTACAGCTTCCTCAGCTGAAATGATCATAGAAATACTGTCATTGTTACTCATCTCAAAGCACATTTAAAAAACATTTTTAGTCATTTAGCAGATGCTCTTATCCAGAGCGACTTAACAGTTAGTGAGTGCATACATTTTCATTCTGCCCCCCGTGGGAATTGAACCCACAACCCTGGCGTTGCAAGCGCCATGCTCTACCAACTGAGCTACAGCACATACAGTGAGGGAAAAAAGTATTTGATCCCCTGCTGATTTTGTACGTTTGCCCACTGACAAAGAAATTATCTGTCTATAATTTCAATGGTAGGCTTATTTGAACAGTGAGAGAATAACAAAAAAATCCAGAAAAACGCATGTCAAAAATGTTATAAATTGATTTGCATTTTAATGAGGGAAATAAGTATTTGACCCCCTCTCAATCAGAAAGATTTCTGGCTCCCAGGTGTCTTTTATACAGGTAACGAGCTGAGATTAGGAGCACACTCTTAAAGGGAGTGCTCCTAATCTCAGTTTGTTACCTGTATAAAAGACACCTGTCCACAGAAGCAATCAATCAATAAGATTCCAAACTCTCCACCATGGCCAAGACCAAAAAGCTCTCCAATGATGTCAGGGACAAGATTGTAGACCTACACAAGGCTGGAATGGGCTACAAGACCATCGCCAAGCAGCTTGGTGAGAAGGTGACAACAGTTGTTGCTATTATTCACAAATGGAAGAAACACAAAAGAACTGTCAATCTCCCTCGGCCTAGGGCTCCATGCAAGATCTCACCTCGTGGAGTTGCAATGATCATGAGAACGGTGAGGAATCAGCCTAGAACTACACGGGAGGATCTTGTCAATGATCTCAAGGCAGTTGGGACCATAGTCACCAAGAAAACAATTGGTAACACACTACGCCGTGAAGGACTGAAATCCTGCAGCGCCCGCAAGGTCCCCCTGCTCAAGAAAGCACATGTACAGGGCCGTCTGAAGTTTGCCAATGAACATCTGAATGATTCAGAGGAGAACTGGGTGAAAGTGTTGTGGTCAGATGAGACCAAAATCGAGCTCTTTGGCATCAACTCAACTCGCCGTGTTTGGAGGAGGAGGAATGCTGCCTATGACCCCAAGAACACCATCCCCACCTTCAAACATGGAGGTGGAAACATTATGCTTTGGGGGTGTTTTTCTGCTAAGGGGACAGAACAACTTCACTGCATCAAAGGGACGATGGACGGGGCCATGTACCGTCAAATCTTGGGTGAGAACCTCCTTCCCTCAGCCAGGGCATTGAAAATGGGTCGTGGATGGGTATTCTAGCATGACAATGACCCAAAACACACGGCCAAGGCAACAAAGGAGTGGCTCAAGAAGAAGCACATTAAGGTCCTGGAGTGGCCTAGCCAGTCTCCAGACCTTAATCCCATAGAAAATCTGTGGAGGGAGCTGAAGGTTCGAGTTGCCAAACAAAATCCCTCCTGAGATGTGTGCAAACCTGGTGGCCAACTACAAGAAACGTCTGACCTCTGTGATTGCCACCAAGTACTAAGTCATGTTTTGCAGAGGGGTCAAATACTTATTTCCCTCAATAAAATGCAAATCAATTTATAACATTTTTGACATGCGTTTCTCTGGATTGTTTTGTTGTTATTCTGTCTCTCACTGTTCAAATAAACCTACCATTAAAATTATAGACTGATCATGTCTTTGTCAGTGGGCAAATGTACAAAATCAGCAGGGGATCAAATACTTTTTTCCCTCACTGTACAGCTCTTCTGTGAGTTCAATCAGTCATGTGACACAAACTTTGGCCTGGATTAAAGCTGGCCGCAATGAATCCCGGACTGTTTTGTTTTTGGTTGATTATAACAATGTAGAAGTACTAAAATAATTGTGCCTCGTATCCTTATCTTCTGCTAAAATGCATTTCATATGTGCATTGTATTTTCATAGGATTGTAGCCCAAATGAGTTTTCAATGAAAATACTGTTTTAAAAGTATACAAATTGTTACAATCTTTTGTAATAAATCTAAACTTAAAAGCCTAATAAAAAAGGAAACGCAAGCTAAACTTAAAACTAAACTTTATTAGATACATGAGTGCATTTACCATCTATAAACTCCAGCTATGGTTTGGGATTTTATTTTTTACAAAACAGGCATGTCTTAGAAACTTTGCTCCAGAAGTTGGCAGTAAGGTGTGAGATACCACTGACAATTGGTCTCATGTCAGCTTTGCAACAGAGGTTGCACCATTTGACAAAGACAATCTTAATACTGGCCCTCACTCTGGGTCTGAATGTTTGCATGCAAAATCTGTACCATGATTTAATGTATCAATATTCATTGTATCAATATTCACTCAATGGTAATGACTTCATTACCGTTATATAAAATAACAATGTAAGAATTGGACTCACATTCCCTTCAAAGGAGCAATGTTTCAATGACAGACTAGCAGTTATTTAGCACCAACATCAGTTTCACGTTTAAAGAACAGTGCCTCAAATAGGACATTCAGGGATTATGCATTTTGTTACCAGATGTCTCTTCGGAGTACACTGTGTGGGTGGGAAAGTAAAGGACAGTGTTGAATAATCGCTTCAATGGGTGACAGGACAATTGTGACTAGTTTATACAATTCAAGATTGAGGTGAAAGTAAACTAATTTGGGAATCCCAGTTTCAGTACAAATGTGTTTCCAGGTTCTGATGATTCACTCATGTTGAGTGTGCACACCGGCATACAGATTAGTTACAGTAGTTAGGAATGCCATGACTTCAATGGGAGGTCAGCCACCTAGGTCACATCATTTAACATGAGAAAACAATGCATGGCCAGCACATTGGCCAGACTGATCTACACAACCACATGTAGAGTGATGGGGCAGTGGTCACTGCCCATAGCTTGGTTGCGGATCTTGCTATCGCAAAGGCCTGGCAGTAGAGCAGAGGACAGTACAAAGTAGTCCAGCCGCCAGCCCACGTTCTTAGACCGAGAGTTCATCATGTAGGTCCAGAAGGTGTATGCGTTGGCCTGCTCGGGGTACAGCTCGCGGAAGCTGTCGGTAAAGCCTGCGGCCAACAGCTGGCTGAACCCCTCGCGCTCCTCTGCTGTGAAGCCTGCGTTTTTTTTGTTGCCTTTGGAGTTCTTCAGGTCGATCTCCTCATGGGCCACGTTCAGATCGCCACACAGCACCAGGGGCTTGCGCTTGTCCAGGTCGCTCAGGTAGGCCTTGAAGTCCACGTCCCAGGTCTTGCGATAGTCCAGGCGCACCAGTCCTCGGCCAGAGTTGGGGACGTAGGCGGTGACCAGGAAGAAGGTGGGGAACTCAGCAGTGATAACACGGCCCTCCTTGTCATGCTCCTCTTTACCTGCAGACATATTGGGGAAAGGCAGGTTAACTAGGGCACCTGGAGAGAACAGACTTAATGGGTAAAGGTAAGTCATTCATAGCCAACTAGAGTAACCAGGATCAGCCATTCACTCACCAATGCCATAGGTAACTTTGAGGGGCTCAGTCTTGCACAGCATAGCCACCCCGCTATAGCCCTCCTTCTCATCAGAGCCAGCCCAGTACTTGTGGGGGAACTCGGGCATGGAGGTGATATCATCAGGAAGGGACTTCTCAGCACACTTCGTCTCCTGCAGGCACAACACATCTGGGGCCTCGTCGCGCACCCACTGGGCAAGGGAATATAACCAGTCAGCTCCTTCACAGTGCACTGCCTTTTATCAGTGTTTAAAAGGTGAAAGTCACCACCCAGTTTAATGAACCAGACAATAGTATTTAACAGAAGTTCATAGAAGAACACATTCAACTTTTAAATCATGCACATAGTGTGTGGACTTATTTCACATATGTAGTTAACAATTCTAGGCACTATAGCTCAATGCCAAGTGTTCATGCAGCTTTGGACTCTGTGGTTCCCAAACTCACATCAAGGCCCTTCTTCTTGACCCAAGCTCTGAGCCCATCTACATTCCAGGAGGTGATCTTCATGTTAGCAGCACGACCATCTTTGCTGGTCATCTTATCAGGAGGGTCACTGTACAGAATGGGGGCCTCTGGTTCCTTTACCTTCTTTCCTTTCTTGGCAGCCGGAGCTGTAAGGTGAGAGAGAGAAAACAGGAGGGGTAATGAGACTGACGTAACAGACAATGATCTTGACATTTTTATTTAGTTCTGCTTTAGACATACTGTAAGAGACATATCGCGAAACACAGGAAACATCAGTTGACTAGACGTCTCACCTGTGCCGTTGTCTTCGTCATCTCCAGCCTCTTCATTTTTCTTCGCTCTTTTCGACATACTTGCACTCGTTCTAATACCGCACACACCCCGAAGAGACACAACACGCACACACAAGTACACACGCGCCGCCGCTGGGGGGAAAAAAACATGATCCAGTTAATAATAATAATTATTATTTTTATCCAGTTATTAGCTTTACTTATAGCAGCCAATTTAGCAAATACAATAGCTATGCTTAGCTCATCTGCTACTGGCACAATAGCTACTAGTTTGTACGCCAAATATGTGATAACTATGTTTCCATTACTGCATCACATATCCCTTCAACAACACTGTAACTACTGCCACAAGAGAGCAAAAACAGGCGAATCTTGGGGAATAAGCTAGTTAGCTAGGACAGATAAATAACGTTATGTGCGGCCTATGGCTCAATCCATGACGAATGAAGATCGAGTCTGAATAAATTGGGAAAATGTGGACGAGCAATCAGCCAGAAAATGAATGCAACTAATGCTGCTACTACTACTTATTTACAAAGTGTAATTGCAAATTAAGAATTGAACTAGAGAGAACCCAAAGTATTCTTACTTTGCTTTTTCACAACAAAGGATTCAACCGTGTCACACTCGCGCAGTCAGTCACTCCTCCACAACAAAGCAGTGGGTTTTGAGGAACATTGTCACACATGTGCCGTTAGACTGTCCGATATTATGCCTGATGTGATTTTCCTCTGAATCCGTGAACGCACCAGTTATCAGCTCTTTGTGCATGTTATGTATTTGTTTACGTCAAACATTAAATGTCTAAAATTAGCTTCCAATTTGTTTTGGTTAATACAATACCTTGAAAGATACAATTATATAAGGAAATCATCAAACAACCTCTTGTTATGGGTCCTCACTCCCTAGAGTACTGTCTGAAACCCGAAATACTCAGCAATTGAAAGGTTCGTATTCAACTTTTTGCTTTCTCATCTGAAATTATGTTTTTTCATTTATAACACACTTGAAATTGGCAATTAATGGGCCTTAGTTTTTGTCATTTGAAATGAATAATTGATGGTAGATCTAGATCGCCACCTGGTGTGCAACCTGAATGTTAGCTAACTAATGCTTCTACTAGTTTTAACCAAACATGGAACTGTTTTGGTATCCAAATTCTAGTGCGTATGTTCTACTTTTCATATTGCTTTTGAAGAATAAATAAAATAACACTTGGACTTTTTTGTCGTTGACATTGCACTGTTTATTCTTGTATGAACGGATGTATGCAACTGGTATTTGTAGCTATGTCATCGCATTCTGAACATTTATTTTCTCAGATGCACATAAGACCACTAGCTATGACATTTACGACATTCTTTCAATGTGCACACGTTTTTATTTTGTTCATAGCCATATCATTCTCCATCTCCCTCAACCTCTCTAGCTGCCATGACTGTAGTGATTGGATTTGAGGGCAGTGCCAACAAGATTGGTGTGGGCATTGTGAGGGATGGGGAAGTACTCTCAAACCCCAGACGCACCTATATCACACCCCCTGGTCAAGGCAAGTTGGTTGAATTCAAATTAGACTCAAATGACAACTGACATCTTGCGTTTATCCTAATGTGTGTAGTTGCAGTAACTGACTGACTTTCCATCCCAGGGTTCCTGCCTAGTGAGACAGCCAGACATCACCGCAGCATCATCCTAACAGTTCTGAAGGAGGCGCTGGAGGAGGCAGGGCTGAAGCCTGCTGACATTGATTGCGTGGCATACACAAAGGGTCAGGAACTCCAATGTCACTGATTCCTATAAAGCTGAAATGGCCTTTCCTGACCTGCAGTACCATTCAGTTTTCACCAACATGATATTATTTACCCTAGGACCAGGGATGGGTGCCCCCTTGGTGACGGTGGCTCTGGTGGCGCGCACAGTCGCCCAGCTGTGGGGGAAGCCTCTCCTGGGTGTCAACCACTGTATTGGCCACATTGAGATGGGCCGCCTCATCACTCAAGCCAATAACCCCACTGTGCTCTATGTCAGTGGGGGTAACACACAGGTCAGTCACCCATACATACTTATTAGGACAGACTTGGAATGTCCCGCACAACTTGAGAGTTCTTAGGGTTTCCCCTTAGTTAGCACTCTCAACCCTCTCAGCTGAGGTTTCTGCGTTTAGTTGTGCTCTAATGCAATGTTTCCTCATGAAGGTGATTGCATACTCTGAGCGGCGCTACAGGATATTTGGTGAGACCATCGACATTGCAGTGGGCAACTGCCTGGACAGGTTTGCCAGGGTGATAAAGGTGAGTTCTGCATGGGTCTTCAGAGGACTAAACTGAAACTAACCTGATTAAGTAATGCTCCTATAAAGGCCACATGCTGAAACATGTAGTCCACTTCCATTGTCTTACAAGAGTTGCTGAATATCATTTTCAATTTGCTCCTCTGTTCATGCATCTTGGTTTAAAAGCGAGATAGCAACATCATTTTTTCTCCTCTTTAAGATTTATTGTGGACTCGGACTATACCTTGTATAAATTGTCTTATCATTCTCATGAATCAAAATTGTTTGTGCTCAGATTTCCAATGATCCCAGCCCTGGGTATAACATTGAGCAGATGGCCAAAAAGTGAGTAAATGTGTTTTTTGGGAATTGCTGTCGACCAGTAGATGTTTTCAAATGTATATATTTACACCATTGGTTTCCTGTTTGTTTTGTCAGGGGTACACAGTATGTGGAGCTTCCATACACAGTGAAGGGGATGGACGTGTCATTCTCTGGGATTTTATCCTATATCGAGGTAAAATGCTGCGCCACTAAGTGGGAATAAAGTTCTGCGTTGGGTTGGGTTGTATTGTATTGGGTTGCATTGCATTGGGTTGGGTTGTATTGTATTGGGTTGCATTGGGTTGGGTTGTATTGTATTGGGTTGCATTGTACTGGGTTGCAATGGGTTGTATTGTATTGGGTTTGGTTGTATTGTGTTGCGTTGCATTACATTGGGTTGCATTGCATTGTAGGGGAGAGACAGGGTTTTTGTGATAGTTAGATGGATTGTGGTTATAATAAGGGATGCATGTATGATGTGTTAATATGTGTCCCTTTTCTTTCAGGAAGCAGCTGGGAAGATGTTGAAATATAATCAGTGTACAGCAGAAGACCTGTGCTTCTCCCTACAGGTCAGAACAAAAGCAATAAACTGCTCCAGTGCATTGTTGTCAGCCTGTTTCCTGCATTGGCACGGCAACACCCTTCCCCTTCATAAATATGCCGGCTACATGGTGGCATCACTCACTGTCTGAGAGGTGGCAGAGCACACCACTGTGTAATGATCCGTTCACTACTTGTGTGTCCTGTAGGAGACCCTGTTTTCCATGCTGGTGGAGATCACAGAGAGGGCCATGGCTCACTGCAGCTCCCAGGAAGTGCTCATCGTTGGAGGCGTTGGCTGTAAGTCAACTGTACTTCATTGTGGGGGTTGTGGGCTTTCCAATGTAATTCATTAAAACACATAATGATAACAATAATAAGATGTAATATCATGTAAATCTGTCTTACCACTCGTTATGGACAGGCACAACTCAAACACAAGCGTTCAGGAATGCTGATGATGGTTTTGCTCTGTAGGTAATCTGCGTCTGCAGGAGATGATGGAGGTCATGTGCAAGGAGAGAGGTGCGAAGCTCTTTGCTACAGATGAGAGGTAAGGGTCTACATATGACAATTTCAATACAAGGGATCTGATAAGTGTACCTCAGGCAGTCAATGCTTACCTTATTATTTATGAACTAATAAAAGGAAAATGGCTTATGTTGATGGTCATTTCATAATGTACTTTAACTTTGTAAATCCTTCTGTTATTAAAATGTGATATTGTGTTTGGTTGTGTCACAGCTTTTGTATCGATAATGGAGCAATGATTGCACAGGCTGGCTGGGAGATGTTCCGGTCTGGTCAGACGACTGAGCTGTCAGACTCATGGATCACTCAAAGGTCATTCCACTATACATGCAACTCAAATTATTCCCTTTCATTATATTATATTGTACAGTACAGTGATTCCCTTTCATTATATTATATTATACAGTACAGTGATTCCCTTTCATTATATTATATTGTACAGTACAGCGATTTCCTTTCATTATATTCTATTGTACAGTGATTCCCTTTGCATAAAAATTTTAACTAAAATGTTACAGGAAGTTCTTGTCTATTTTACTAAATTGTATTGAGATGTTAACTGGATATGTTTGACAACAGGTCTCCCTCTCTGTACCATATTGTGCTGTCATCCAGTGACAAGAGAAACGTTATGTTGTTGGCAGGTACAGAACAGATGAAGTGGAGGTGACCTGGAGAGATTGACAGCTCATTACCCAACAGGCTGCAACTTGCACCCACCCTCCCTTTACCTGGATTGTATGCATTGTGTCATGATGGAGGGAAAGAATGTAGAAATATGCTTTGCCTCACTTCTATTGTTGAGAACCCCTCAACATAATCGTTTTTAGCCACGCGCATTATGATTTTAGGTCTAGATTCAATCCGGACCGCAGAAGATCTGCGCTATAGCGCGATTTAAATGGAAAGGCAATGTTCCCGCGTTTGCAGAGACTGCATTCAGGGTAAACGCTGCATATGTCGGCTCAGTCGGAAATTACATTTACATTTCAGCTCTTCCACGGTCCAGATTGAATCTAGCCCTAAATTGCATTTGGTAAAAACACCTTTGTATTTCAATTTGTTTTGACTTTCACTAGCGCTGGATTCAATCCGTATCGCGGAAGATCTGCATTAAAATAATAGTAATTTACGATTATGCAGCATTTACCGCGAATGCAGGAACTATGCCTTTAAATTTCAATCGATCTATAATGCGGATCTTCCTCGATACTTCTGCAATATGGATTTAATCCAGCCCCTAGTCTACAATATAGCCACGTTTATACCTGGTGTTAACATGTGTCCTGATCTTGTCCACATTCTGATTTTGCCCAAATTTTTTGACAAGTGTAGACGATTAAAAGAAGTGATTGTAATCAGATCTTCCAGACCACCTCTGGAGATAATCGGTGATGCGTTGTAATGTAGCTAGATTTCTTACAACTGTAAACAGATCTGGATGATCAAACCATTTAAATTGTCCCTTCTAAAATCATTGACAGGTGGCACCATTGACTCGAGGCAATACGTTAAATAAAAATTAGCATTACACTGAAATATAAATTTTTTGAGAAAGGGGATTGGCAAGATTAGAATTTGTGACATTCTGGTCCCTATCCCAGTGCCTAGTCCACTGCACAAGCAGAGGTGAGGGCACTATGGCTGTTTTTTTCACATATTTAAAGCTGTTCATGCAGAAAGTTAGTTTAGAACGTTCGATAAATTTGGAAATCGAAAGTGGCAACGGATTCCAACTGGCAACCTCTACCCCCCTCAAGGCCTTTTTTTTTCTCTTCTCACCTGTAACTCCGCCCACTGACATGTCACTATGCTTCGCCAACTGAGCATTTATCTAACCAATCAATTCTTTTTGGGCTTTATTCAGTCCGTATCACAGAAATTCAGTGCTATAGCACCATAGAAACTGAAAGGCAATGTTCTTGCGTCAGCGGAGACTACGTTCACCATAAACGCTCCATGTCAGCTCAATTGGAAATAACCGTTACATTTCAATCGTGCTATAATGCTGAACTTCGGGGACACGGAATGAATAGAGCCCTTAATTTACTTCAAAAAAGGTAAATTAATTATTTTAAACTTGTCCGTTTTAACAAAGCTAATAATGCTGTGGGTTTTATGTATGTGAAAATATGATAAAAGAAACGATGAAGTAAGACCTTGGGGCATGTCAAGTTCATTCAATTTTATTATGCAATACTGTTCACTTATCCTCCAGTGTATTTTTCTTTATTTCAAATCAGAAAAACTGAGCTAGTGTGATCATGAGTAATCATATGGATACATGAATAACATTCACCCAACCAGGGTACAAAAAAACAAAAAACAGCATTAGGATCAGACAGGGGAAGGGTGCGTTCTTATTGTGCCGTCTGCACCCCTGTAAACTTGAGACATAATTACACATCTGTCCCGTGTCAAATACGGTGAAATGGAAGCAGGTACAACACATTTTCAAATTTGTGGGGGAAAAAAAAAAAATCTGGTATGGTAGGCGTACAAGGATTGGTCACAACGGATTAGAAAGTGCTTGATGGATCACTCACACAACAGAGGACAAAACAGAAAAAACATGTCTGATAAAACTGCAGTTCCTCACAATAAAATGACAGCTCTTAAGATTGTTTAAAAAGAAAGAAGAGCAGCTCAATACGACATTAAAACTAATCGTTTTGAGCTGATAGGAACTCCAGGTCCAATTCATTAAGGCAGGCCTTTGACGGCGTTAGAAAAGTCCCTAGTTGTGGATCTCATCAAGGAGTTAGTCCAAAGTGTCTCAGTGTGGCTTTGTGTAAAGACATCGACCTGAGTGCATGTGTGTGCGGGGGGGGTTGTGGCAGACAGGTCCATGCGTTGCTAGGCTGGCTGGTCCAGGGAGTTCTTATACCAAACTACCTTATTGGGATCTGAAACAGAAAATAAGACAGCATTTAGTGATAGGCAGCATTGTTAAACCTCTCATACAATCTAGCCCTTTGGGGCTGCAGCAAGGACTTCTGAAAAGGGAAACCCACTAGATAAAAAAAAAATCTCTAGTTGTATCCTTCCTTCTTTAGAACCAGCAGGGTGCATGATAAAAAATATTATTACTTTTATTTTTGCAGACAAGATGCAGTAATTTCTAATTATGTTACTACTAGGATCTCTCCTAGATCCAAAGCATTTTGCCTACCGTGCCTACTGGTCATGCGGAATAACAACAAACACTTAGAGCACGCAAATAGCCTAGTGAAAAGTGTGTTCATTGATATCAGTAGCGCTTTCAACACCATCTACTTATTGACAAGCTGGTGAACTTCAGTGGATTATTTGTTTCCTTGTAAACCGTAGTCAGGCGAGATTTAACCCCGCCATCTCTTCATCTAGAAAGGTTAACACGGGAGCCCTGTAAGGTTGCGTACAATCACCGATACTGTGTACACTATACAGTAACAATTGCCAAGCCTCTGACCCAGCCCATGGATTCTTTAAAATATGCGGACGACACTCCGCTGGTGGGATTCCTTAAAATCAGATCAAGCCTCCCATGAAGGTCTTGACAGAGAAACATCCAAATTCGTCCAGAGGTGCGCAGACAACGTCCTTAAAAAATAAACATTAAGAAAAATGAAGGAGATGGCAAATCATTTAAAAAAGGAATAAAACTACACTACCACCCCCCCCACACACACACAAAGCGCAACAGGGAATCAGTTGATAGTGACAACATAAATAAATACCTTGTAAATGAGACAGACAACCTGAAATTCAATGACTGTCCTCGCAAAGACAGAAACGACAGTGTCCTTCACTGCACGTATTGCACTTATTCTTCTATGCGTTTAAACCAAAGATTTTTATACCTAAACCAAGAGACCACAGCCCGTCGTTTCTAATTGGAACAAATTAGTCATAGTAGTCCAAGCGGATGCTTCACATTTATACATCTGGTGAAATATATGTCATTGTTCTATCTGTGTTGTATTATTGGGTGTTTTTACATATTATGTTCTACGACCTTTCAAGCACATGACCAAACACATTCCCCCTTGGTGGGATAATAAAATGTATCAACGTTTAACAAATCAAACCATTAAAGAGACATTTCATAAATTAAATAAAGGTTTGTCTTTTTTTCGACCTCGAAAGTAATGTAAAGATGAAACCATGTCCCACGACAGTGGTTGTGTATATCCAGCTATACGCCTCAATTCCAAATGAATGGAAAAGATAAGCACAGTTTAATTTCCTGGTTTTATTGGGTGACCATATTTTCTATTAATTTGGGGTGGAGGCATATAGCTAAACTGAATTTACACCACTGATGTCGTGGGATGTGGTTTCTTCTTGACATTAGACTACTTTAGAGGTCTGAAAACACCTTCAAATCCTTTAAATTATGAGCCCTGCTTCAGAGATTCTAATGCCCAGCTGAATGGAGAATCCAGTCCAAGTTCTAATAATGGACCTTCCTGATGAACATCTCACCTTCTTTTTGTTTGTTGCAGGTGACGTTCCATTCTAAAAAAAATAAATAACAAGAAGAACAAGGTATAGTTAGGATTCATACTATGATGCGTATTGCTTATAACATCGACCACAATTTTATGACAGATGCAACGGAAAAATAACATTTATAATACATTAATGTTTTATTGAGGTCTCAACCACATCAGCCCTTACCTATTGTGTGATAGCGCATGGCCTCCTTTAGATGGCGACAGGTAAGATGCAGCTTCCCATTGACCTTTGCTTCCTTCTCTCTGTACTGGTCAATGGAGATTGAGGTAGTGACAGGAACTGGGATTTCACCACTGGGCTGGACTGTGTGATGCATCTCTTGTGTTGGGTTGGCGGTTTCACCTCCAAATGTGGGCTGAGGTGGTGCTACGGGGGCAGGGCAGGGAACTGACCCCTCTGTGGCTTGGAGGACCTCACTGATGAAACTGAGTCCCCACTGGTTCTGCAGCAGCACACCGATGGCTGGGCGGCCCTCCTCCTCCTCTAGCACTCCACCCACAGCCCCTGACTTCACCTTTGAGGCATAGCTGATGGTTGGCTGCAGCTTGGCAGGGCTATCCTGCACTGGAAAAGCAGCTGGGTGCTTGAGTAGAGACAGGCTGTCCTCCACCCACCTCTCCTTCTGGCTCTGCTTTGGGGGCCTATCTGCTACACGCCCTGCACCCCTGGGCCCCTCTCTGCGAGGGCCACGGCCTTTGTGCTGGCCTCTACGATCTCTGTCTCTACGGTAGGTGAAGGCATGTACATGGACGGGTCCGTTCAGGTTGCCCTCGAGGGACTGAGGAGAAGCCTGACAGGGCTGCTGGGCAACCCCAGTTGGGCAGCCTCCACCTCCTCCACCGCAGTTGCCAGACCCAGGTGATAGGCGTCGGTTGCCAATGTGCGCCTCTGGGTTGGTGGAGGACACAAGGACAGCAGGATCGCACAGTGTGTCGGACTCGCACACTGTGTTGGCCTCCCATGTACCTAGATATACAGGCAAAGGAACATTGTTAGAATCCCCTAGTATTTAAAAAAAATAATTATATAAATAAACAAAAATGGGACCCCTTTAAACTACGCATTCGTGTTATGGTTTAATGGTAAAACTAACTAACTATCAAAATGTGTTAAGTTTTGTTGGGGCTTGGGGTTAGATAACTAGCTAGCCACATCGTTACGCAGAGTTAGTATGCACGCCACGGTTAGCCTAGCTAGCTACTGATTAAGCTGAATCCAGAAAAAAATCCAAGGGCAAATTTGATAATGACACTTAAATTACTTGTAACTAGCTATCTAGTTAGTTAACCATTTCCTGGAAGTTGTATTTTGTATGAGCAAATAGCTAGCTAACTGTAATTAACCTTATCGAATTGCCTTACCAACCAACCACTTGCTAACTAGCTAGCTTGCTAAGAAACAGACACGCAACGTGTTTGTAACGTTAACAGTAGCTAGTTCGCTAACGTTAGCTAACCAGAAAATAAGCCAAAACGCCATTTATTAATAGGAAAATAGTACAATTGAGCAGACAGTTCGGCAATAAGGTCATACAATCTAACGTTACAGTCCTCAAGTATGCATTTGAACAAGAAACAATTTCCTGGCTAGCTAGCGAGGTTAGCTAACGTTACGTTAGATAAAAGTTTCATAACACCCTGGCTCCAACGCATCGTACCCGGAGTGTTAATTTCAGAACGTTTTGCTAACGTTGCAAAGTAGAATGTTACAAAGTAATGTGCTACTGGTACCCAAAACTCACCTGTTTTGATATGCATATCTTTTTGTTCAAATGTACTTCTTCTGAAATTAAACCGTTAGAGAAGTTTGTTTACAGCGGGTGTCTTGATTGTGGCCACACAGAAACTGTAGGAGGTGGAAATGACCGTCACCGTTCAACTTTGCCGGATATTGAAGCGCGAATAGAGGAGGGAAATTAATCAAATAGTTTTCCCGCCCACACACCCTTAGCAGAAAGGGATACAATAACATATTTTGTCTTAGTAATAATACTATTAATGCATTTCCTGTTGTCTGAATCATGTGTACTCTTTAATCGTACTCTTGTAATTTCATGGCTGCATCTCTGAACTCCCCATGCAATGATGTGCCTGGACTTCCCAATAACTTCTATAAACCAATTTCTGACATCAGAAATAATATTTATTTATTTAACACACATCAATGTATTTCTTCCCTTTAGCTGAGTAATGGCTCTTCTCCCCCTTCGGAGGCCTCTCACCTCTCTGCCTGTCCATCCTACTCTCAACATGTTTCTCAGGCCCTTCTTCCTCCCTGCTCCTCCAGTCACAGCTGCTCTCTGATGGATGGTGGTCATTCCAGTTGCTGTGCTTTTGCCTTTGCTTCTTAGAAAAAATCCGCAACTGTTTCCCCCTCTGTCTAGTTCCTCTACTCCTACCACTTCCACCCCTCTCTGTCTCTCCATTCCATGGATCCCTGCCATTTCCCCCCTGGTTTCGCCATGTCTGACCCTCTCGGGCTTTCTCCTCCTTGACCTCTCTGTCTTTGTGGCCTTTTTTCTCCTTCCTCCAGAAGCCTGCAACCTCGCCCAACTCACCCAGACTTCTCTGTTCCTGTGCCTGGCACTCAAGGAAGTTTACTTGTCTTCCACCCTCAAGCACTTCACCCTTTGAATTGATCTCCTCTTGAAGTCCTTCCTTTCTCTTGTACGGAAGGTTGCGTTGTTGCTTTCCTTTGCCCTTCAATGGAGTTTGGGAGGCTGTCATAGGCCTACCAGGGGCTTGGCTCGCCAGAACCATGATGGACGTTTCATCACAGGAGGTATCGATTTTTGTAACCTCTACATCCTTTCTTTTACAAATCTCTCTCAATTGTACATCTCCATCACTGTTTTGTGTCTCCACACTCTCTCTAGCTTCCTGATGCTCTAACTTTCTTCCTGTAGGACCTTCCTCTCCATCTCTGACCTCTGAAAGTATTTTTTTTTTTAAAATTCAGTTCACTCATAATTCACTAACAGGACAAACATTTACAGTGGGGAGAACAAGTATTTGATACACTGCCGATTTTGCAGGTTTTCCTACTTACAAAGCATGTAGAGGTCTGTAATTTTTATCATAGGTACACTTCAACTGTGAGAGACGGACAAAAATCCAGAAAATCACATTGTATGATTTTTAAGTAATTTGCATTTTATTGCATGACATAAGTATTTGATCACCTACCAACCAGTAAGAATTCCGGCTCTCACAGACCTGTTCGTTTTTCTTTAAGAAGCCCTCCTGTTCTCCACTCATTACCTGTATTAACTGCACCTGTTTGAACTCGTTACCTGTATAAAATACACCTGTCCACACACTCAATCAAACAGACTCCAACCTCTCCACAATGGCCAAGACCAGAGAGCTGTGTAAGGACATCAGGGATAAAATTGTAGACCTGCACAAGGCTGGGATGGGCTACAGGACAATAGGCAAGCAGCTTGGTGAGAAGGCAACAACTGTTGGCGCAATTATTAGAAAATGGAAGAAGTTCAAGATGATGGTCAATCACCCTCGGTCTGGGGCTCCATGCAAGATCTCACCTCGTGGGGCATCAATGATCATGAGGAAGGTGAGGGATCAGCCCAGAACTACACGGCAGGACCTGGTCAATGACCTGAAGAGAGCTGGGACCACAGTCTCAAAGAAAACCATTAGTAACACACTACGCCGTCATGGATTAAAATCCTGCAGCGCACGCAAGGTGCTCAAGCCAGCGCATGTCCAGGCCCGTCTGAAGTTTGCCAATGACCATCTGGATGATCCAGAGGAGGAATGGGAGAAGGTCATGTGGTCTGATGATACAAAAATAGAGCTTTTTGGTCTAAACTCCACTCGCCGTGTTTGGAGGAAGAAGAAGGATGAGTACAACCCCAAGAACACCATCCCAACCGTGAAGCATGGAGGTGGAAACATCATTCTTTGGGGATGCTTTTCTGCAAAGGGGACAGGACGACTGCACCGTATTGAGGGGAGGATGGATGGGGCCATGTATCGCGAGATCTTGGCCAACAACCTCCTTCCCTCAGTAAGAGCATTGAAGATGGGTCGTGGCTGGGTCTTCCAGCATGACAATGACCCGAAACACACAGCCAGGGCAACTAAGGAGTGGCTCTGTAAGAAGCATCTCAAGGTCCTGGAGTGGCCTAGCCAGTCTCTAGACCTGAACCCAATAGAAAATCTTTGGAGGGAGCTGAAAGTCCGTATTGCCCAGCGACAGCCCCGAAACCTGAAGGATCTGGAGAAGGTCTGTATGGAGGAGTGGGCCAAAATCCCTGCTGCAGTGTGTGCAAACCTGGTCAAGACCTACAGGAAACGTATGATCTCTGTAATTGCAAACAAAGGTTTCTGTACCAAATATTAAGTTCTGCTTTTCTGATGTATCAAATACTTATGTCAAGCAATAAAATGCAAATTAATTACTAAAAAATCATACAATGTGATTTTCTGGATTTTTGTTTTAGATTCCGTCTCTCACAGTTGAAGTGTACCTATGATAAAAATTACAGACCTCTACATGCTTTGTAAGTAGGAAAACCTGCAAAATCGGCAGTGTATCAAATACTTGTTCTCCCCACTGTATATCAACATCACCATCAGTTATGACACATCATACTTATCATTAACATGAATGTTATGCTCTCACCCTGGACTTTTAAGCTCTCTTGAAATGTCTTAGCATTCTCCTCTCTAGCCTCTTCTTCTCTTTCCCCTGATGCTTTGCTCATCACTTCCTCATCAGTAAGTACAATTGTTCTATTAGTCTTTTCTTTCATCTGTTTACCATATTTTTCTCCCTCATTTGTCTCTACACAACCATTGTTAGAAGGCTTTTCCTCAGAGATCTTGCTCACAGTCTCATCCTGTTTCTCTCCATCTATTTTTTCTATGTCCATTCTAGCTAATTCGTCTGAAATCAAATCTGTTTCCTTACGACATCTTTGTCTCTCTCTTTCCTCTCTTCGCTTGTCCTTACTTCTCTGTCCTGTCCGTACTTTGGTTTTCTTCTCTTTATTCCTGTAATCTGTCTCCGCAATTTCCTCCAGACCTAATTTGGCCCACTCACTACCTTCCCCTCCTCCACTCTCTTTGCCCTTTGCCCCCTTGCCCTTTGAGGCTTTCTTACTTTGCCCTGTAATGTCCATCACTGTCTCTCCGTCACCCCTAGCCTCAGGCCCTCCACCTCCCTTAGTCAGTGTCAACCCCTCAGCAGCCGCTTTCCGGCGTTGCAGGCACTTGATCTTGTAGGCAATGCGGCTCCTTTGCAGGATCATCTCCCTAACCTCTATGGTTCTGGCGTCGGTGCGGCTGAAGCTGGTTCTGGTTAAGACTGGTTCTCTGAGCAGTGGCCGGGACGGAGGCCTGGGACGGAGTCCTATAATGGAACTTTCTATTTCGGGCCGGGAGGACATCCATTTAGTCACATCACAGTTCCTCTCCCTCCTCCTTTCCCTCTTTCTCTCTGCCCTCTGTTCTTTGGCACTGTTAAAGTTCCTCATGTCTTTCTTTTTCATCTCACCTTTCATTCTCTCGTTTTCCCTCATTAATTTATCGTCCCCCTCTCTCATTGACCTCCAAAAAGCCTTGTCCTTCTTAAGTTCATTGAGAGCCCTTGAGAGAGAGGAGAGGACCAGCTGATTTCCCACTCTCTCCTCATCTAGCTGGTTGAATCCATCGTACATAACTAGGTCTCTCATGTACGGCTTGGGAACTATTTCTTCAGTGTCTGCCTCTACTGCTCTGGCTATCATCCACTGTCCACTATGCTCTAAAGAGTGAGAGGGAAAAATGAAATCCAATCAATACATACCTGTAATCTAACCTTACACCATGAATCACAATAATTAAAATGTTGGATTCAATTGAATCTATTGAATCTACCTTGTAGTAACATGGAAACATAGGCTACCCCTTTCCTGTGATCAAAATATGTATATAAATATAATAAACTACATAATAATTCCAATCCTCACCAATCAGAGAGTGTCTGTCACACTGTGAGGAGCACCTCTCCCATTCCATACTCACCAATCAGAGTGTCTGTCACACTGTGAGGAGCACTTCTCCCATTCCATACTCACCAATCAGAGAGTGCCTGTCACACTGTGAGGAGCACCTCTCCCATTCCATACTCACCAATCAGAGAGTGCCTGTCACACTGTGAGGAGCACTTCTCCCATTCCATACTCACCAATCAGAGAGTGCCTGTCACACTGTGAGGAGCACTTCTCCCATTCCATACTCACCAATCAGAGAGTGCCTGTCACACTGTGAGGAGCACTTCTCCCATTCCATACTCACCAATCAGAGAGTGCCTGTCACACTGTGAGGAGCACTTCTCCCATTCCATACTCACCAATCAGAGAGTGTCTGTCACACTGTGAGGAGCACTTCTCCCATTCCATACTCACCAATCAGAGAGTGCCTGTCACACTGTGAGGAGCACTTCTCCCATTCCATACTCACCAATCAGAGAGTGCCTGTCACACTGTGAGGAGCACTTCTCCCATTCCATACTCACCAATCAGAGAGTGCCTGTCACACTGTGAGGAGCACCTCTCCCATTCCATACTCACCAATCAGAGAGTGCCTGTCACACTGTGAGGAGCACTTCTCCCATTCCATACTCACCAATCAGAGTGTCTGTCACACTGTGAGGAGCACTTCTCCCATTCCATACTCACCAATCAGAGAGTGTCTGTCACACTGTGAGGAGCACTTCTCCCATTCCATACTCACCAATCAGAGTGTCTGTCACACTGTGAGGAGCACTTCTCCCATTCCATACTCACCAATCAGAGAGTGCCTGTCACACTGTGAGGAGCACTTCTCCCATTCCTTTTCTCCATACTTCTTCTCTCCCTCCATCCTTTGGGTCACACTCTCCCCTCTAGTCAAAATGTAGTGTGGCACAGAAACCCATGCAGACTTTTGGTCCCGGCTGTATTTGAATTTGTATTCCATCATGATGCGGTCTTGAGCATAACGACGGCAGTCATCAGTGTCATAAGAGGGTGACCAAGTGTGTCCACTGAGTTGGACTTGAGCTTTGGGCCTCACGACTGACTCACACAGATGATGGCTATGACTGTTGTGAGCCAAAGGGTCAACAATGTCATCACTGTCTGACTCCAAAGACTGGTCATCATGACAGGTGATAACATTGCCTAAGTGCATTCTAGATAGAAGCATTTCAATCTCCCGTGATCCTATACGGTCTGTAGTTAACAGAGGTCTATCATCAGGGGCTGAGATAATGTTATCTTCCAGGGTTTCATTGATGAGAGGTTGGTTGGACTCTAACACCGACGTGGGGTTAATTTGATTTTCAGTGGTCTGAGACTTCACTACAGGCTGGTCAATAGGGTTATCTTTGCCCTGGTCCAACTTATTGGAAACCAACAGAGCCTTATTGAAAGAGTCAACAGTGACTATTGATCCAAGAGCAGTGGCAACCGGGGACAAAGACTGGTCAGACGTGCTCACACAATCTCTGTTAAAGTCTACTGCAGGTCGGTCATCATGGTCTTTAATGTTGAGGGAGATTTCCTTGTCAGAGTTCAAAGAGTCCTCAGAGGGTACAGCACAGTGCTTCTCTGTGGTCACACAGTCTGCACAGGACCTCATTAGCAGCTGGTCAGTGCCTTGTAAGTCATCTTCTGCCCTCTGCTGCCCTCTGGAGTCCACAGCTGAGTCCACCACTGGCAGGTTGTCAGTGATCAGAGACACTTCACTGGAGTCAGACACAGTCAGGTCAGGGTCATTGCCAGGACTCACCAAGGTCTCCATCAGTACCAGGGCAGTGTGCCACCCAGGGTCCAGCCATTCTACCGATGCCAGGTCATAGTCACAGTCTGAAGTCTGAGAATCCACCACAGCATGGTCAGCATCATCTCCATTACCTTCAGTGCCCAGAAGCACTTCACTGGACAGTGCCTCGGGTTGGTTAGCATAGACCACTGTGGCCTCAGTAACCACTGAGTGGATTTCAGTGTTCAGAGATGCCTTGATGGCATCAGCTTGGTAAGCATGAGGTTCAGCAATCAGGGAGTCATCACAGGATCCTGATTCCAAGTTGTCATCATTGTCTTTGGGCAGCTTTACGGACTCCAAGGTTGATTGGGCTTTAGGTGTCTTAGACATCTCAATGCATTTCAGCTCCATTATTCTTAGGCTTGAAAACTCCCCATGGCTTTCATCTGTCAGAACTGTGTGCACAGCTTCGCGAATGTCTTTCTCTGCCAGCTGCAAGGAAAAATGTATGGTTCAGTATTGACAGTGTTTTCTACACATGAACATAATTGGAATAGTTGTCAAACTATTACATCACGCCATTTAAAAAATAAATAACATGCTGCATTGTCAGCAACTAACGTTAGCTAGCTAAATTAGCAACGCAATTATAGTGGAAAACATTTTTTCATTGAAAAAAAATGGCAAACAACTCAGAACACAAGATAATTTACCTCCTTTGTTATTTTGTCAATATCCATCACAGCGTCCTTCAAACACTAGAGGTAAAAGATATCAAGCAAACATAGGGAGCTAGCTAGCTTCTATTTTTGCTATTTCTTTTAGCAAGCAACTAGTTGATGATTGTTTGTGTTCAATTATTCGACGCGTTAGTAGAATTTAGCTAGCTTGCTACGTCAGATGCCAAATATCCAAATCAAAACATTTAGACTACAGCGCGTTCACGTTTTCAGCACTAGGCGCTGTCCACTGGCTCATTTGGACCAGGCCATACCAGGCTCCATGTGCAACAGTGTTTCAACTGCGACCTAGTTGTTTTTTTCCTGTGTGTGTGTGTGTGTGTATATTGTAGCCTATTTTCTTTGCATAAATTGCTTTAATGTGGGGGGAACACTTAAAATACCTGTACCCGTTGACTCTATATACTGGGAAACATTACACATTGTGTCAGCTGAACAAGACCTTTCAAGTGTTAGCATATTGGCATGTGTTTTATGAGTACAGACTCAAATCACATATGAAAACTGCTTTGTTGGTTGTATGGCTGGTGAGCCCTGAGTTTGGTTCCAATGCATAGCCTACTCCCCACCATTGGTCCAAGGGAAAGGAATATGCAACTCCTGAATATAGAAAATCAGAAACCCATATTGAGAAACTGCTGCATGTAACTTCTACTCCTCTTTTTTGGTTTTAACTTTCATATTTTAAGATTTTTTTGATTTTATTAGGCTATATGAGCTTTCATACAGTGTTGCTTGCTATAATCATTGCTATTCTTCTAGAGGAGCATACCATCTGGTGACCTGAATGTATTCTTGGATGGAGTCTGGGAACAGTTTGGTTAAACATTATTTTGTTGATGATATCTGCACTGCCATTTCACATTCAATACTTGGTTCTGTAACTGACATTCATCTTTTAACACAAAGTTCTGTGATGCATCCCTTCATAAGGCTTTCATAAAAAAAAAAAAAAACAGTAGTACATTTGACTTTATTTCATGTCTTTGTTGCCATAGAAATAAAACTGCTGACTCGCCTTTTAACAACATATTTGTTTAATTAGTGCTTTTATGAATTGGCTTCAAGCATTTGTTCTCTGCATCACCATAAAAAAGGGGCCATCCTGTCTACTGGGTGCAGCTTGGCAGAAGTCCATGCCTGCCTAAATCAGCAACAGACCGTAGAAGGGTTTCAATCACTAGAGATGTGATCTCCTCCCCTGGGTCCTGCTGCCTTTCGGAGAGTCTCTGAACTCCTTCTGTTGATTGTCTTGGCTTCCTAACTTGTGAGGACCCTTTCCCTGAGCCAGTGGATTTGGGACTGGCTGAGTTCACCTTTGAAACAGGTGTGGGAACAGTGAATGTTGGCAAGGCATTTTGGGGGTGTGCTGGTTGACTGGGCCCAGAAGAGAGATTGCTCAGTGGTCTCTGAAAGAGAGGAACTCCTCCGACAGTGAACTGACTGAAATCGGTGGTTGTGGCGTTTGCTGCACATTCCGCTACTTCACGTATGACCTTTTCCATTTCCACAGTGAGCCCCAGTTCTTCTACGAATGAACTGTGTGTGGTGTCCGTCCTGCAACTCTCCATAAAGCTATCCAACATGGCAATAATTACAGTCCCTGTCAGTCGGATAATTATAAGTTCACAGTCCTCCTCAGTGCAGTCCTGCCATCTTTTTTCCATTTTCTGATTGTCCCCATTTGGAGCTACAGGCAAGAGATGTACTGGGATGACCGAATCAGACAACGCCCCCGCCTCAAACAAATATTTGTTCAGGACGCCTGAGACCCCTCCGCACACTTTTTGGAGAAGGCCCTCTGCCGTCTTCCCCAAGATGGTATGTAGGCCTACACCGGAAACATCTTCCTGAGAGAAAGCAGTGGTTGACTGGGCAATGCATTCCTACAAGTAAATGCAAGATGTATGTTTAAGATGATGCAGTTTTATTAATACAAAGTCAAGGCAAATGTTTATACAGTGAAAGCACATACACAGAGCAAAGGCATAGTTCACAGTTGATGGCTCACCACAAATGTTCCTGCGTAATGGCGTAATGAGTCAGGTGTCTTCTCATTGTTCCTGCAGATATATGACCATATAGGTCTTAGTCAGCTATGTGTTAGCTGACTAAACTCCACTCCATGGTGAAGGAAGTTTCTGATGAACAGGCTTTGTGGAATCCAGCTCCGACAACATCGATTCGCCAAAAGATCAATACTTCAAAAAATGTAAATAATGAAAGCCTTACCTTGTACCTACGTTTGTCCTCTGTAATTGCGTGCCTTTATTTGCTGAAATCCATACTTTTTCAATAAACGCTAATCAAATACAACCACTGACTGTTTGCTCATTGCTGTTGCTCTAAGATGGCAACTCAGTACAAATGTGCCAATTGAATCTTAAGGAAACAGTAGGTGGCTGTATTTGATTAACGTTTATTGAAAAAGTATGGATTTCAGCAAACAAAGAGAGGCACACAACTACAAAGGACAAACATAGGTACAAGGTAAGCGTTTTATTATTATTTTTTTTTTAAATATTGACCTTGGGCGAATCAATGTAGTCAGAGCTGAATTCCACAAAGCCTGACTGGTCTCTGCTCCACTCTGTTGGTGGAGTTCATCAGAAATGTCCTTCACCATAGAGTTGAGTTTAGTCAGCTAGGGTTTCATATGACATGAATGTCAATTTTTGATAATTAATTTGATTATTTTCTGGGAATACATTTCATATAGGCCTAAACATAGAATTAGATATTAGAATTAAATACTATCTATGTGGGCCTCAGTTTTCTAATGTCATTTCACCTGGCGTTCTCGATGGTTATGGGGATTGACCTCTTCTTCTAGTTCCATGTTAAAAGAAACAAATACACACACAAGTTAGCACCGTTTGAAACATGACTTCTACAGTATCTTATCCGGTAAGAAATTCTAGTTTTGTAGCTGTAAAAAATATAGGTTATCGACATACCTTTCTCCCTCTCTTCGGCATTGTAGCAGTTGCTTACATTCAAAACAAATTGAACACAGTTAAACACGGCAAATGTCGTGTCATAACATGACGTAGTTTAATTATATTCCTACGTTGCACGTTCGTTTTAGAACTAATGCCCAGCTGAGCATTCTACTCAATGTGATCTTGGTGTTGGAGATCTCGTATGAAGTGCATTACTGTGCTTAGAAACACAATTACATTTCAAAAGGAGGCAAATAATTAGTAGGACAAGCTTTTGTCATCATTGTAATGTCGCCAGATTGACTTTAGATGCAGTATAACTTTAACTAGCTAGCTACGATTGAGGGGAGAGCACCGACATTTTAGTTAGCATAACGTTAGCATTGCTAGCTTTTTCTGACGAATTTCACTAGCTCATGGCAACATTGCCATCTCTCTAAAGTAAACTTGACATCATAATGATGCCAATTTTGTGTTCTACTAATTTTGTCTACTTTAGCAATGTCATCGTATTTCCTGATTCATTAGGCCCCCCCTGTTCAGAAAGACTGAGCATCAGTTGGACATCAATATGCTGCGGCATCTGTAGAAGTTGAACAATGATAACGACGCGACAGAGACTGATGACCTAAGCATTCTAAATAAAATGTTTAAATTTTACATGTTCATCATTGATATTGGTTGTGTCATTATCAGAAAAAACCTAGTAGTATATCAGTAGCCTATTTGTGTAGTTGTGTTAGAATTTAATTTTGTCAACTCAACTTCAGGTTATAATTACCTTACCATTGTGCCCAATGATCATTTAAATGATCGTTGCTTATTTCTAAGTTTCTCACATTGCTTTACCCATTTCTGAGGTTACCTTTCCATTTATAATTATTTCACATCAACCTTGCTTGGTGCAGTACTTCATAGCGAAACAGGAACGCAATCTGATCAGGGAGGGAGCATCATACTGTTTTTCAGTTGACTAGTTTACGGGCAGTGAGCTGATCTAACAGGTCTGCTGTTGGAAATGTGCGTGTACAACATTTATGTGTGGGAATGTTAACAGAGACATACAAAAGCGAGATCAGCCAAGAAGAATTCCACACCAAGTGTTGAAATTAAAATGTTTAATGTGAATTGAAGGCATTCTTTTATTTTTTAATAGAGGCGTGTTGTAAGGCTGAGTTTCTTAGTAAAATGCATATATTATGTCTCCTTATACTATTCTGTAATGCAGTCCATAAACATGATTTGGAAAATAAATTAATATACTTGACAATATTTTCAAAGGCTCTCGCCATGATTACACACCTTTCCCTATGTGAGTGCGCAGGTGCCTTTTGAGACGCGTTGACGTGGAGAAGGACTTTTTACACAACAGACAGGAGTATGGTCGCTCCCCTGTGTGTGTCCGCAGATGCATGGTCAGGTCTGATGAACACCTAAACCTCCGTTCACAGACCGAGCACGGGTAAGGCCGCTCCCCTGTGTGTATTCGCCTGTGGAGGAGCAGCTCCCCAGAGGTAAGGAAGGTCTTGCCACACTGAGTGCACTGATGCGGTCTCTCCCCTGTGTGCATCAGATTGTGTCTTATGAGTGAAGTAGACTTAGCAAACTCCTTCCCACAGTGTGCGCACGAGAACGGTCGCTCCCCTGTGTGGGTATTCATGTGTTCACTCTGTGCACGCTTGGTTTTGAAGCTCTTGGGACACTGGGAGCAAGAGAATGGTCTGAAATCGCTGTGGCTGCGTTGGTGTCTTACCAGCTCCCCATGTGTTAGGAAGGTCTTCTGACAGACGGTGCAGAGATATGGCCTCTCCCCTGTATGAATCCTCTCATGTCTTGTCAGGCCCGCGAGCTGAGTGAAGCTTTTCTCGCAGTAGGAGCACTGGAAAGGCCTCTGCCCGTTGTGAATCAGTTGGTGTCTGTTCAGTATCTGTAACTGGGTGAAACTCTTGCCACACTCCGGGCACGGGTATGGCCGCTCCTTGGTGTGGATTTGCCGGTGCTTGTTCAGCAGCCACACGTGAGTGAAGCCCTTGCCGCACTCTGCGCAGGGGAAGGGTCTCTCTCCGGTGTGCTTCATCTGATGTCTCCTCAGGTCAGATGGGCGGCCGTAGATCTTCTCGCACTGGGAACACTTGTACTGGCGATTCACCACATGGGTTTGCCTATGCTTCAGCCGCTCTAGTATGGTGTCAAAGCTAGCCCCACATTTCTGGCACTTGTACTGACCACTCCCTTTGTCGTTTGGCTCCTCCTCCTGCTGCTCTGTGGACTGTAGCGGGGGATCAGCACTCTGGCCACAAGGTGTTCTTGTGAAGTGCAGTGATAGTAGGCCTAGTTGGGTGAACCCCTTGCCACATTGAGGGCAGATATATGGGCGTTCCCCGGTGTGAATCCGCTGATGCCTCGTCAGATCCCAGGAGTTTTTGAAACCCTTGTCGCACTCCTTGCAGGTGTACGGACGCTCCCCTGTGTGAATGCGCTGATGCCTGGTCACGTCTGACGAGCGTGTGAAAGTCTTTCCACACTCGTGGCACGTGTGCGCACCGGGTTCAGAGCTTGCATGGATAGGGAAAGGCTTGGGGAATTCAGGACGGGGGAACTTTTTCCTGGGAGGCGCTGATTTCTCTTCAGTTTTCTGGAGCTTGCTGTACTCCTCTGGGTGATTTCGCTCAATGTGCTGGAGGAGGTAGGATTCCTGCATGTGAAAGAATGGGCACTGGGAACAGGCAAAGACCTGGGAAGACATCTCAACGGTGTGACCTGAAGGAATACAATGGGAAGAAGAAAGGGAGACTAATAGTGAGGCAGGGGCAGCACAAGCATTAGGTGGTTGTTTTTACAGGGCATACCAGTCTCCACATTCAGTATTTCCTCCTTACTCTGAGTGCCCAAGTTCTCAAGACATGTGTGGTGTTGCAGCAGGGATTTCAGGTCCTCTGGTTGAGAGAGGGCCTGCAAACACTCATCCAGGACAGAGGGGGCAGAACTGAGCCATGACACAGTCTATAGGAGCAGAGATACAAACAAGTGAGTGACAATATGCTGGAAAGTTTACATGTTTCTTTCTCCCTAAATTGAACTATTTTATAAAAATGCCCCACATCATACTATATTTTGATGAAGTTACACAATGCTAGGCCCATTTCAAGAAACCCAGAGAAGCCACTGGCTAGCACCTCGGGCTAACAATGTGGCCCCAGGGTGGCTATAAGGCAGAGGTTATGTGCAGAAAGTGACAGTACATCTTGGATATCTTCTCCTAATAAGATACAGAAGATATATTACCCTCCTATAACTTAACCAGTCTAATGTTGGCATCCTGGTGAGCACGGCACTATTTTCCCAATACACAATACAAAAACAGAAGGTGACTTGAACGCAGCTGAAGGTGACTTGGTGAAGTGTTACTTTGGTACCTGTCCAAGGTCTGGTACTGGCAGTATCTTCTCCAGTTTAGAGAGGAATTCCCACACAAGTAGCTGCATATCTGTGTCATAGTTGGCGCCGTACTCCGTTGGAAACACCTCCTGCAATCAAGATAGATGGGGATATAATTGGTGTAGGGTGAATCTGTCCCTAGATACTAATCTTGGGTCAGTTCTGCATTTACCCCACTGATGGTCAAGGTCAGATTGGGGACGGGGAAGCTGATCCTAGATCTGTACCTAGGGGAAACTTCCCTCCGGAGGAATATAATTCCAAGGACTGTAAATATTGTCTTTGGTAACTAAACAGAACCAGGAAGCTAGTGAGAGAAGACGGACATTAACATATGATGGAGGCAGACTGACCTGGAAGAAGTGTTCTCTCTCCGCTGGGTCTTTCAGCAGAGTCTGGATGAGCTCCAGGAAGATGGCCTCCTCTGCATCCACCTCAGCATCTCCACTCTGTGAAATAGAAGTCACACTCAGTGATAAGGGAAGAGTAAACCACCGTCACCCAGGCCTGAAAGTAAGAGGGAGCAACACTGCAGTCCTTGATGGCCTTGACATATAGGAGCAAGCACTGGAAATTGGTGCAAAGGATCTGACGGTTGTTTATTCAATATGTCAATGTTTTAATTGTATCTTATCCTTCGCAAATAAATGATATAAATAAGCACATTTCAAATGATAGGAATGGCAATGGCGGTTCCATGAAGCCCAGGGGCCATATGCATCAAGCATCTCAAAGTAAGAGTGCTGATTTATGATCAGTTTAGCCTTTTATATCACAATGAATAAGATTACAAGGGCAGAGGGGACCTGATCTTAGATCAGCACTCCTACTCTGAGAAGCTTGATACATATGGCCCCTGGCCAAATTGAACAGTTGTCCTCCACGGAGTATCATCACTTGCCCCTGTGTGTCCAGGGGGTCGAATTCTGTCCAGGTGGGGTTGGATGATCTGGATATTGGCTGTATGATCAGCGGAACACAACTCTAGTATCACCTGAAAGGAATAACAGTATTCAAGAAAGTAGACAACAGCACCCAACCAATGACGACCACCGACAGAATCTGTGCAATCGGTACAATAGACAGAACCCAACCGATCAGAACCATGGACAGCCCACATGCAATCAGGAAAATGTACAGGACCTAACCATAACCGATCAGCAGCTACATAAACCCCAAGATAAAGAATCAGAGATAGCTCTAAACACACTGTCAAAACTACTGCTGTTAGGGGTTCCAGTTTACATAAACAACATCCTTAACATCTATCCTTACATGTATTCGCTACTAACCCTTGTTCGCAGCCGCAGAAGGAGCTTGGCCCTCTGTTTCTCATTCAGCAGGTCTGGAACTGTCGCTGTCACAAGGCCGACAAACTCCTCTAGCTTCTCATAATCCATGACATCCCTTCGTTGCGCTACTTGCCACATGGCCGCAGAGAGCAGCCTCAGAGGTGGTATCAACAGTCGCAAAGAGGATAACGGGAGGAAGATATCTACTGGCAAAAATGGGTCAGTGAGTTTGGTGAAGGGGATATGAGACCATATTGGGACAATAATTTGTGGTAGTGAGCGTTAGGAGGCATAAAGTTACATTGCTGCATAACTTGAGTAGACGCTAGAAAATAAAGATGTAGCTAAAATGTGAATCAGTTGCCCAACTATCTTATCTATTCGATCTATCTAGTAGCTAGTCTACCCCAATGACTAGTCCACCCTAGACAGCCTGTCTCTTTGCTACAACTAGCCACAAGTTGCTAGCTAGCCAACGTTAGCTAGCTACTTATTTTAAACGAACCTGCATTCTCCAATGGTTTTGTCGTGACACAGATTTCCATCATTATGAATAATTGAGTTGTGACTTATATAATAACTTAAATGATTAACTAGTTTGGTTTATATTAAACCCAGAAAGACTTGTAGGGGTATAACAGTTTCGCTTATCCACTATCTGGCAGGCTAGCGTCCTGCCTCTTCTTTTTTTGTTATCTTCCGGGAAAGTTTTCTTCCTCTCTGGTCCATCAATGGGAAAAGGCGCTTATACTGCCACCTACCGACCAGACGACATCTAGCTGTCTTTATTTACTATGCTACCACAAAAAAACACAGATACAAAAACAAATATTTGTATAAAACATACGGTGTCCAAATTATATGATTAAATATGATTACTCTATGCACATCTCAGAATGTGACAAATAAACACATTTATTTGTAGTTACAGAAGTTTATTACCTCAGTGTACATCACTTTAATTCCAGACAACATGGAATTACATATCTACGGTTTATGCCAATACAGTTTCAGTAGGATCTTTGTTCAAGAGGCCGGGAATACATCTCTTCATCCCTTTTCCCTTATTGCTGTAATCTTGTTCCAATCATCGTGTTCAGGTGGCTCAATAAAGTCACCTTTTTTCATTTGTCTCATGTCCAACCAGACATACACGTTTTAGAGAGAGTACACTTTGTTCCACTAGCTACATCATGTTAACCTGCAGTTCATGTGACATCATTTAGTCATTTAGCAGTCACTTTTATCCAGAGTGAGGTGTTGTCTTGAAGTTAAGTTTCACATTTGAAATAGTCAGACTACCACAAATCATTGTCTTGATTCATGATTTCAACAACAGGTATATTAAAATGTTATGGTCTCACAATTTTGAACTTTTCTGGACATACTGACAAATACTGGTAAATATTCCATATAATACCTACATTGGTCCAAAGTCATTGTTTTATTGAATGTTAAACTATTCAATTTAAAGTTTATTTAAACTAATACACTGCGCCATCATATGGCTCTGGTAATATATCAACAAAATGTGGGCAGTTAAAAACAAAACATAGGCCTAACAAAGGAAGACAACCAATATAATTAAACAACTTTGAATCACCAATCTGCTTTTCAATCTGGTTGAGGCGTGTAAACCATATACCTCAAATGGTGTAAACACTCCTTTTTAAATATCAATCATTTCAGCCAACAGGGGGTCATGGTTAAAGGGGGCAGCACTTCAGGTTTAGAATTCCAAGTCACTCCTGCAAGGGACACAATTCAACAAATGATTAATTCTCTTGAATACACATGTTCAAGTGGGCAACTATATACATGTGCTATTTGTATATATTTTGTAATATGATAAATTACCTAAATTAAAAAATACACAGGGTTTACCCAAACACAACAAACTTTACTGGCACTCTCACTTCCTTAGCCACCATAGCTAGCAAGTCTCATTTGTAGCTAGCTATCTGGGGTTTTGCAGTAGTACTCAAACTTACCATTTTAGCTACGGAACTATGAAATACATAACGAGGAAAAATGCGATGTCAAACACCACAAACAGCCAAAAGTCAAACCAGTATGAGTGTTTTGGTAAAGATACCAAAGCTCCTTTCGGGTCCAAACTCCTTTCCGAACCCATTTTCATGAAGTGTGTGGACAGAAGAGCACCGCCCCAGTGATATCGTAGCCCTATTTATTTCTTACTCGTTGTTCTTCTTCTTCGATGAGGTTTAACTGCGGTTGGCAGCTAATAAATGTTACATTACCGCCACCTACTAGTCTGGAGTATAACTCCCTTATACTTCGCTAGATAAAAAAAACATAATTAAAATACAACAAATACCCTACCATCTAACACTACACTCACAAAAAACGGAAAAATAAAATGTAAAAATACGACAAACTAAAAATACCATACTCCACTATTTAAATCTATTTAGTCCTACTTCAGGCCAACAGTCTGAAAGGATGGGACACCACCACTTAACACACCCTGTAACTCTTCTGATGTCAAGTCTCGCACACCCAAATACCTCTCTGCAGCTGCCACCACAACCTCTTTTTTCTGCGACTTACGTTCCATCCCTGCCGTGTAGTTGATAACCATTGATATAAATGCCAAAAATCCAATCTTACTGAAACGTATATCACTTGTTGGTTTATCCCTCTGTACTGGTACAGATCTACTACTCACACCACTCCTCTCAGGATCCCTCCCCCTTGACCCATCTTCCTCTACTTTCTTCACTGCCTCAGCATATGACAACTTCTGCACTACTCTAACCCTGGAAACCTCAACCTGCCTCTCTTTCACTGGACATTTCTGATCCCCAGCCCCATGGGCACCCCTACAATTAACACATACCACTACTTTCCCCAATGCTACACATTCCTTTGTCTCATGCCCTTCTGCACACCTAGGAACCTCCCTCCTACACACTGCTGCCACATGCCAATAAGGTTGACACTAAGGCTGAACGATTTTGGAAAATAATCTAATTGCGATTTTTTGCCCCCAATATTGCGATTGCGATTTAATATGCGATTTAATTTATTTATCCTTTTTCCCCTACAAAACATAATGAATGATTTAAATATGACCAACACAATAGTATATACATTTAGTGTGAAATGTTCTTTCCCATAGGCTGGGTCTATTTGTTAGAATTAAATTCAAACATGTATGACTTGAAATAAATGACATTTTTATTGAACTGCTCATTACAGAAACATCTGTGGCTTTGCCACTGTGCATTTAAATAATTTAAACAAAGGCATGAACTTTGTAAACACTGTGTGCAAAAGGTAGTCTTAAGAAAAAAATAATTTTAAATTGTATGTATCTTACTGCTCCCAAGTCAGTAACATTTCACACAACTGAAACAAGGAATTTGCTTTGAAAATATTTTGTAAAATCAAAGTAAATAAAGTTATAAATAAAAAATGAGAAATGCACTTTTAATTTAGACAAACTATTTTTTATAAACGATTTGAATATTATAATATAAAATAGATGAGCCTCACTTATCTCAAGTACACAACAATAACACACCACACAGACTAAAGTTCACTACGAGTATGGCACTGCCAGCCATACTTATCCAACAGTTCTGATCAATAAAATGGACTGTAAGACTCTGGTACGGCTCAGCTGTGCGGCTTGACCACATATCAGTAGTGCTAGCAAAAAACTCCACCGTTTTAAGTTCCGCGGCGACTTTCTCTTTGCACTTTTTGTACAGCTCCGGTATGGCAGTCTGACTGAAGTATGTGCGGGAGGGTATACTGTAACGTTTATCAAGCGTATGTATTAATGCCATGAACCCAGGCTTGGTCACCGTGCTGAGAGGCATCATATCTTTGGCTATGAACTCGGTTATTGTCCGAGTGATTTCTCCGTGCCGTTTTGAATTACGTTCATACGGAGTGACACTTTCGAACATTTCTGTCAGTGATCCCTGTCTTGAGGTATTTGGCTTGTCTCGCGCACTGATGCTCGGCATTTTGGTCATACAACTGTCATGCATTGATTTGTGGTATTTTTTTAAGTGCTGAAACAGGTTTGTAGTGTTACCCCGTGAAGTAGCAATCGGAGCACGGCATGCTCTGCACAACACCTGACGCTGCTCAGCATCTTCTTTTTTAAAACCAAAATAGTTCCACACCACCGACGTGCTGTTCCTCTTCGATATTAAAGTATCAGCTGTGTCAGTTTCTGACTGTTCCGTCGAGCAAGAGGCCATTGCGCTGGACAGCATGAAAAGTCGCGTCACGTGACCACCTCAAATCGCGCACGTTGCGATTAGAAAATCGCGTTCAGTCAAATCGCGATATTATCGCGAATGCAATTAATCGTTCAGCCCTAGTTGACACCTGTAACAACGTAATGTATTCAGCACAAAAGCTTGTACAGGATAACTTATATATCCTAACATCACTTTGTCGGGCAAAGACTCAACATCAAAACTCAAAAGAACAGACAATGACTCTTCTGTGTCTCCACTCACGCCACCCTGTCTGCGTCGCACCAAACAACGAGCATCACAAACACCGGGAATCTTCCCCTTCAGTTGGTCAGCTTTCACATTTACCACTATCCCAGTAATCACTCCTTTCAATGGCACCCTTTTCTTGAGAGCAAAACAATTCACATCTCTTGTCCCCATTCGTTTAACACGGAGCGCCTGCTCCCTCTGGCTAGCAGAAACACAAACAATTATCACAAGACCACTTCTGGTTACCCTCACCGATTCCACAGCACCCAACTCTGTTTTCACCCACCCTGAAACCACAAATGGATCAGCCAAAAGGCAAGGGTCCACTTTTCCAAAAACTTCACTCCTACTGTCACAGACTCATCTTTATCCTGACCCTCGGTGCAAGCCTCGGGCTCTGAGAACTTCACCACACCTAACATCTCCAATACTTCGCCCTCATTCACTTCCATTTCTCCTCCTGTCTTCAACTCACTCTGCTTACACTTTCTATCATTCTTCTTTAACAAACCATATCCCTTTTCCCCGCCATTTTTAACCGACTCAAACTCACCCTCTTCCTCCCTCTCTCTCTTAGACCTCCTCTGCCTCTCCTTTTCCCTCCATTCCTCTCCTTATGATAATACTGCACTTCTCCTGACATAAATCTTGTTCTTGCCATGTCAAGGGACTCCATTTAACCGCATGTCACAATCTCTGTACAATCAGCACGAACCCTTCGGGATGTAGCGCTCAACAGTGCATCCCACTTGTAAAGCAGCTGCTTCGTCTTGATGTTGTTCTTTATCAATATCTACCGCAATGCTTTTCCATTTCAAACAAGCGCGCTCTCTTCCTCCCGGATTCCTCCCTCCTCCGTTTCTACCTCCTCGATCGCACCTGGGCCAATTTCTCATCTTACTCTTTGCCTCCACCTAGTAGCACTTATAGTCCGGTTTCGTTTTTCTTCTTCTTCTTCTTCTTCTTCTTCTTCTTCTTCTTCTTCTTCTTCTTCTTCTTCTTCTTCTTCTTCTTCTTCTTCTTCTTCTTCTTCTATGATATCATGGCAGTCCAAACGTTTAAAGTGCATGCTGCCACCTAATCTGCCCAATTCTGTATTACCATGAAAATAACATTCAAAACGAAATAAATCCCTAACTTCTACCATACCCTCCCCTCTCCCCCCAAAAACCCTCCCCAACCCCATTAAACTTGATCTATATCATGCTGAAGCACTCCACCCTTAGGATTGTTCAGCATGTCAACAACCATTTCAACAGTAACATCTGTTACCCCCAATATCTCTTTTGTTGTCTCCACAATAACCTTCAACCTGGCATTTCTGCTTTCCACAACCTGAGTCGATATTGATAACCTTACCAATAAAGGCTGTGAAGTCAACTTTATTCATTATCAAAGTGTCTTTGACACCATCAGAAGCACCAGCCCCGACAGTTGGTCCACTTACTACAGGTACATCCATGTAAGCTCCATCAGTCCGCACTGTAGTTCTACCAATCTGTTTTACAGCCTCTGCATATGATACATCATGACTGATCCTATATCTCTGAGCCTCTCTAGCCTCTCTCTGTACCTGACATCCACTAAATGCTGCACTGTGTTTTCCCCACAATTACAGCACTTAACCCTCACATTGCTTCCACATTCACCGTAATCATGTGCTCATGTGCCCCTTCACACTTGGCACATCTTTTATTTCCTTTACACTAAGCAGCTACATGTCCCCTTCTTTGGCATTTAAAACACCACTGTGCATATGGGACAAATTCTCTAACATTGAAACTAAGGAATCCTATCTGTACTTTTCCCGGCAAGACATCACTGATAAGCTTTCACTTCTTTGACCCTTTTTCCTACTGATCAACCTTTCAGCCTCAATTCACATTTTCTTTAATATCATCTGTGGACATAGATATTGGGACCCCAGTGATGACTCCCCTCAATCTAGCATAAGCACCACAGACATGGCTTTTAATCTTCTTCCCATTAAGCTTTTCCATTTTCAGTATCTTCTCTTGCTGAGCCTGGCTACAACACAATATTAACAATCTACCATTTCCAATTAACCAAGCTAATTTCACTTCACCTACCTCTTTCTCTATGGCATTAGTTAGTCAGATAGGGTGTAAGTGAGGCCCTGTGGTCTCATCAAACACCATCACCACTTTCCACTCCAACACATCATTACTCTTGCTTCCTACCTTGGCCCTCTTTATGCTTTCTTTACTAGACGTTCCACTGCTTTCTGTATCATGATCTCTCTTCTTCCTATGTCTTTCCACTACCGACCATTCCGGTCCTTGACCCTCATCCTCCCGCTCCATACCATCAGAACTGACACCCATATTGGTCTCTTTCCAGCACAGCTGTTGCTTCACCAACTTTTTCTCAATTTCCTCAATTTCGTCCGCACTACTCGCCGCCATTTCCGACCTCCAACCCTCTCTCACACTCCCCTTCTTCCCCAGTCAGGTTCCAATGAGTCATCCGGTTTCCCTGTGGAACTACTGGTGCATTTATAACTCGAGGGCCTTTTCTCAATTGCACTCTCCTCATGTCCTCTCTCATCACCCCCTTCTCAAAACCCATTGGAAGAAAGGGTCAGAGGGGCGGGACCTCTGGCTTTCTCATCCAATGGGTTTTGAGGAGGCGGCAAGGAGAGAGAGGACGCGGGGAGGATATAATTTAGAATCTCCCATTGTCAATGTAAGCGCTTACTATTATAGCAGTTCATAATATTAATGTATTGTTATGTTGTATTATTTATTTTAACTGATAACCTGATATTGTATTCTAATTACTAATCATTCCTCTTCATTCTGTACTTTCAGAAACCACACATTTGAAGGAACCCCTGTTAATAACAATTGACCATTTAACATCATAACTGGAACTGGAGTTGCTGACATCTTTCTTACCGAACATTGAGGCCAGCTTTTGTGGGACTAGTAACAGAATGTGAACGTACCGTCCTTTACCAGTGAGCTTTTTAGTATTTCAAATATGAAACAGTGGTGTATTTGATCAAGAGCACTTGCAGTCAGAGCTCTGGAGTGGCTCACAGGGTTGGCCATTACTCATCCAGTAGCTCACTGACATGGGCACAAATGTGCATTTTTATGGATAGGTAAGTCAAAGCTGAATGATAGACAAACACTTGTTGGCAAAGCCCTGGAGTGGCACAGTAATCGGTTACAGTGGCATAATCCATTGGGCATAATAGTGTTACCCAGCCAGCACCTTCAATCCCCAACATGATTCTTTATGAGGGAGAGGTTACTGTTAAGTTAAGGCATCGTTTCAGTGAGGTAAGGGTTAGTATTAGGGAAAGGTTTACAACGTAACATTGGGTTAGAGGACCGCCTCCAGGTAGAGTATATTCAGCCGGTTGGATATACACTTTTACACACTGACTGTCATGACTTACCTTTGGGTAGTCTCCCGAGTGGCGCAGTGGTCTAAGGCGCTGCATCGCAGTGCTAGCTGTGCCACTAGAGATCCTGGATCGAATCCAGGCTCTGTCGTAGCCGGCCGCGACCGGGAGACCCATGGGGCGGCGCACAATTGGCCCAGCGTTGTCCAGGGTAGGGGAGGGAATGGCCGGCAGGGATGTAGCTCAGTTGGTAGAGCATGGCGTTTGCAACGCCAGGGTTGTGGGTTCGTTTCCCACGGGGGGCTAGTATGAAAAAAAGAAAAAAAGAATGTATGCACTCACTAACTGTAAGTCGCTCTGGATAAGAGCGTCTACTAAAATGTAAATGTTACCTGATAACTGTATAACTATGTGAAAACTCGAAGTTTTCTGTTTTTTTTGTCTTATTTCTTGTTTGTTTCACAAGAAAAAATATGTTGCATCTTCAAAGTGGTAGGCATGTTGTGTAAATCAAATGATACAAGCCCCCCAGAAAATCAATTTTAATTCCAGGTTATAAGGCAACAAAATAGGAAAAATGCCAAGGTGGGTGAATACTTTCGCAAGCCACTGTACCTGATAACTGTAGAACTATGTGGAAACCCTGTGCACAGCTGTATGTCTAAGTAGAAGGATGAGCACAACGCGCACTTCACAGAGGAGGCGTTCCCTAATGGAAATATGCAGATGATGCTAGAACGCTGCAATAGGATCTCGCTAGCTCGTGCTTGGCTCTGCCCACGTCCTTGCTTGTCCTGCCCACTATGACTCATTTGTTCCCATTGGAAACAACAGGCTGTGGTCTATCTTGGTTTAGTTATAAAAAATATTTGGCTGTATGTCTAGATGCAGGTCCTGGTTCTGGCAGAAACAAAGTTAATTACCAAACAAATGTATGTTAAAAGAAATCTGCACACTAGCGAATTGCGACCGTAAATAAAGTCAAGACCAGTTGTGTGTCTCAACATTTGTTTTGGATATCTCCAAGTCTGTACTAGAGGGAAGATATGAGGAAGTGGATAAAAAATGAACAGAGACATGAGAGAGAACAGGACACACATTCTGTTTGCTCATGTGACACCAAATACCATTTATTAGGGCTTTACAAAGACTACAAAATCCCTCCAGATGATTTAAATCGCTGTCTCTGTCTATTTACACGATATGTTACATACAAATGTACAAAATATAAAACATTTAAGGACAAATGTTTCACCAAAAAAGAAACTCTTCTCTCAAAGTAGTAAATGCAATGTTTTCAACTAAGATGTAATTGCAATTGATTGGTGTCACAATGACATAACGGTACACTGTTTGGGTTGTGAAAACTTTTGGTTAACTAGGCAACTGATGGTGTACTAGAGGAGCAGGGAGGAGTGCACGTGATCATGAATAGATTTCTGCTGTGTTGGAAGGGAGCTATGTCTTACCGACAGTGCGTGCATGCATGTGTGCTTGAGTGTGTGCTTTCGTGCATGAGTGTGTGTGGGTGTGTGTGGGTGGGTGTGAGGGTGTGGATGGGTGTGAGTGTGTGTGTGTGTGTGTGCGTGTGTGTGGGTGGGTGAGAGGGTGTGTGTGTGTGTGTGTGTGTGTGTGTGTCAGGCTCTAGGTTTAGATGCAGGCTGATGGCGTAGACCAACAATGATGCATGCAAAAACAAAACAGAAAATAAATTTGTCACAGCCATGTGATGACAACAAGAGGCTTTGTTGCTTCTCCTGAGGTTGTGACAACATTGTCTGCAGAAAATGGAATCTGATAGATTTAGTTGACCAGTAGCACCTGTTATTTGGAATTGTAAATAGCACAACAGCAAGCAAACAGTACCTCAGAATGGGATGACAAAAAAATCGGACTCTACTAAAACCGGTGAATAAAAGACTGAATTAAAGTAAATTCAGAAATGTTACAGTGTAATGCTTTGGGAAGTAAATAAATGTCACAGTGTAATGCTTTGGGAAGTGAATTTTCGCCTGTTGAATAGGGGTATGAGTAACCAAATACTAGTTCCAGAGAATACACAAAAGGGAAAGCTGTGACAATGACCAGATTTGCTTTTCTTGATAAATTGAATGTTTTGCTCCCCAAATCAGTGATTTTGTGGACATTAATATACGGCGTTATTTAAAACAAATATCATACTGTACATCGTATGCCTCCTGCATAGGCAAGACAACCAATCATCACAAGACATACACCTGTTTCTGACAGCTTGTTGGTTTTTGCATTACTATTTTGTATTTTTTTTTGCAACGTACAATAATTCTCAGCGAGTTAAGCGTAATATAACATCAACAGGGAAGAATGCATCTCTGATTCACTTTATTATTTACACCCCCACTCAAACTGTGCAAAACCAACCCACTCATTAATGGAGGAAGGACAATCAAAATCCAAAATGGCTTCTGTCCCTACCACACGCTGTTATGTAAAAGTAAAAGTCTCCTTCAAATGTTCCCCCCTAGAAAGCTTAAAACATGCTCCTTAGGCTATAAAATCAAAAGGGTCGGGTTGTGCTCATGACAGTTCAAGTGAACCCAGCTCAACTGGGTAAAAGCAACAACAAATAAATGCCCACCCATTTGAACTTTTATACAATTGGTCAGTTCTACTTGCAAATACAGTATAACAGCCATTATGCTTGTACAATATTACTGTCAGAAACAGAAGTGGATGGTTTTGGGCAACATACTTTTTGACAGGATTTGTGAGAGATTTTGGCCTAAAAGTAGTTATAAAACTCTCCTTTACTATACTAAGATTAAAGCACCCACTGAGACGATATGGGACAACTTCATTCGAATGGTTGTGTGTCAGGAAGTGTGTGTTCCTGTCAATTCCCTATCCACTCAGGATGGTCAGCAGGGAGCCAAAGGCTGAAGTAATACACCCCCTGTATCACACAGCTTTGCAGTTAGAAAGCACCAATATCAGGCTTGTTCTTGACCTGGCCCTTGGATTGAAGGAGCCATCACTCACTTTAGAACCCATCTGTTGGTATAGTGCTGTCGATCTTTTAAGGAAAGGGGTGAACAACTGGTCTGCTAGTGTGAAAAGCCCAAAAGGACTCTGTTTGTGGATGTGGACGGACGCGTCACGGTGCACTTGGCAGTAAATCAAACGGTAACATTGGCACCCGCCCATTCTTTCACAGTAGCAGTTGGTTGGACGACACACAATGCTCTTTTTGTGCTTGTTGGCGAGTGGGGTAGCAAGGGTCTTGGCGTTGCCTGTAAACCAGGGACAGGTTTAGGCACGGGACCAGCACCATGTGGCTCGTCTGAGGTCAGGGTTTGACGGGAGGGATGTGTGCCTTTTTTGTTCAGCACCTTAGTAAACAAAACCAGAATTTGCCCTTGTAAACATCTGTAGTTAATACAACAACCGTGAATCAACATAAATAAAACTACAATGTCAATTCCAGTTTTATGGTGTAGAACTACAGACATAATTGTCTCTCACTGTGTACGTGCAGCCTGCATCTTGAGATGCCACATCCAGTGGAGAAATTGAGAAATGTGTCTCAACCAAACACAAAACTCTACTCCATTTTGTCAAAGAGGGTTTACTCCCCCCGACCCCCCTAACAGATATCTCCTGACTACACACATCTCTCTGTCTTATGTGTGGGGTGCCTGGAAGCGTTCGAGCCGCCACGTCTCGCTGACGCCACGCTGAAAAGCGCTCCGCTCCGTCACTCCATCTGAAGTCTCCTCTCCGAGCTCTCGTCTAGAGCGTCGACTCCAGCGATGAGTCCAGCTGGTCGTCATGGTGACTGGCGCTGTCGCTGTCGCAGCTCTGCGCGCTGGAGTAGTTGGCCGCCTCCTGCAGTCTCATTAGCATGTTCATCTGGAAAACACAGAAAACACACAACCAATAAAAAGACTGGTTAACAGAAAGAGAGACAACACCACAAAGCTATTCAAAGTCCACTATCAGAACTATGAGGTATTAGACAGGGTATTTTCATTGTTGGGAAGTTTATCATTAAGGTGACATTGTAGTGACCCTTTATCAGGGATAGACCCCAGGGGCCCCGAGTGTCAGCTGATTTTCCCACTTGCCTCGCGCTTAATTGCACACAAGTGCACACACCTGGTTCCTCAGGTCTACATCAGACGTGGTTTTAAAAGAAAAATGAAAAACCAGCCGATCCTTGAGCCCCTGAGGAACGGAGTGACCCATTCCTACCATATATGGAAAGCACCTGGCACAGTGGTCTTCATTTTCCCTGTAATGGTACTGGTGGGTCTGTAAGGTGACGAGCGGCCAGGGCTGGGCAGCTCCGTGCCGGCCTACTCTGATGATTACACAGTCATGTGTTGAGGATTAAGTGGCCAGCAGAGAAAGCCCATTCCTATTCAACTCCCCAGGAATTGCCCACCGCACTGGTTATCATGCACAAAGTGGAATTAAAGTGTAGTCATCCGAATAACGAGCTGCTGAAATGTCAGAGCTAAATGGGTTTTGTGTTTAAATCCCCCTTTCAGAGCTAAATGGGTTGTCTTTAAATTCCACTTTCAGAGCTAAATGGGTTGTGTTTTTAAATCCTCCTTTCAGAGCTAAATGGGTTGTGTGTTTAAATCACCCCTTCAGAGCTAAATGGGTTGTGTGTTTAAATCCCCCTTTCAGAGCTAAATGGGTTGTGTATTTATATCCCCCCTTCAGAGCTAAATGGGTTGTGTGTTTAAATCCCCCCTTCAGAGCTAAATGGGTTGTGTGTTTAAATCCCCCCTTCAGAGCTAAATGGGTTGTGTGTTTAAATCCCCCCTTCAGAGCTAAATGGGTTGTGTGTTTAAATCCCCCCTTCAGAGCTAAATGGGTTGTGTGTTTAAATCCCCCCTTCTCTTTCCTTCTTTCAAAAGATAATCACGTTTGTCGTTGGTATCCTTGGAAACTAGCTTCCACCTCAATGATGTCCCTTTTTATTTTCTTTTATTATTATTTATTTATATATATTTTTTTGCACGTAATCTTCCCCATAAAAAAATATACAACCATATGTCCACCAACATGGTCTTCTTTATGTTACTTCACTTAGCTTCAGTAAACGTCAAACTCTCTTAGCAAACTCTCTTTTCATATCACTCTATTTTACATATCACTGTACAAATAAAACGGTCACTAAAATCAGCTATTAGAGTTAGAACAGGCCTTCATCAGTGTGGTGTGCTGGCTCTCTAACCAAGATTTATATATTCATCAGTGTGGTGTGCTGGCTCTCTAACCAATATTTATATATTCATCAGTATGGTGTGCTGGCTCTCTAACCAATATTTATATATTCATCAGTGTGGTGTGCTGGCTCTCTAACCAATATTTATATATTCATCAGTGTGGTGTGCTGGCTCTCTAACCAATATTTATATATTCATCAGTGTGGTGTGCTGGCTCTCTAACCAAGATTTATATATTTTCTGGACCACTGAAGTGGTGCTCAGTCCTAGGACTGTAAAACTGAAATGCTGAAAGAAGGGTTCAGGGCAGCAACTTAATTATCTTCACTAATGTTTAACTCTGACACGGTGCTCCGAAACATGATTGAAGGAAATTAAATAATTGGACAGGAAAAGGTGCAACGCTAGCTCACCATTAAAAATACCTCGTTTTATTAGACTTTCAAAGTTTAAAAGATTGACGTTTCGGCCTTCAGTGGCCTTCTTCAGAAATGAAATGACATCCCCATACTGGACCCTCAGGGCTTTGTTTTAATTTCTCCTTACCAGTGGGTCTCCTTCCGTGTCGCTCTGGGACGCTTGTTTGGAGGAGGCGCCCTCTTTGGTGGAGCAGTAGCCATCGTAGCCCACGTCCTCTGGCCGTAACTGGAGCAGGGCCTGGCTGTCGTGCTGCAAGGAGGCAGATCTCCAGGGGTAGGTGTCCTTCACCCACTTGGACGGGTCCTCCCACGCCGCCCTCTTGCCATACAGCTGTAATGGTGGCCACAAAACAAGCAATGAGTTAAGCGAAGGGAGAAATCTTAGACGCTGATGATAGGGTCAACTTCACCCTACACCAGTACACCTCTACTTTGTGTTCTTTGACCTCCGTCTGTACCCACCTGGAGCCCTTCTCTAACGGCTTCCAGCAGGTAGGGCACCAGGGAGTAGTTCCATAGGTCAGTGAACCACACTCGCGAGCCATCTGCATCCATAGGGCAGGACAGGAAGAGCCGTGGACCTGTAGGCAGAACACAACACATTCAGTGTGGTTGGTGGGGTCAGAGACAATTTATGCTTGATTGGAAAATTTGGTCAGAGGCTCCGTATGGATGATGTGATGCAATTGCGGAGCCTACGGAGGCACGCAGAGGCCAAATTGAGCTCTGTACCGCATCGCCATGCGCCTCTCAAATTTTTTTTACAATGCGGAGGGCTCTGTATAGCGCCGCATTGACATGATTGGTTGACAGTAGGTGGGGGCTGGAGGTCCTGTATAAACACAAACTCACTTCCTTGACAACAGCTCTGCTCTGCTCTGCTCCGCGAAGAGCAAGAAGTATGAATGCCCTGACTTCTGCAGAGGCCATATCACCATAAATGCTGCACGGCCAATGCAGACGTCAGATTGACCATGCAGGGCCTTTCAGTTTGAGCAAGGCATTATCTCACATAGCCAAAGTCACAACACCAAAATGCACTTATTAGGTGTCATATGTGCAATGTTCAAACTATCATTAGAAATATGTGAACTCAAAGTGTGCGTGTGCGTGCGTGCATTGTCTAACCGATGGTGACGTCTGAGGAGCTGTGGGCCTCCAGGAAGCCGTTGAGGTGCTGCCACGTCTTGGGGATCCAGTCGATGATCTTGATGAGGTCATTGCTGCGCATGTTCCTGTCGATCTCCGTCTCGATCAGCTTCCTGCGCAGAAATCGGCCCAGGAAACCCTTGACTGGCTCTGTGTGGTTGGCACACAGCACCCACCTGGAGACACGGAGAAGGATGACGAGACATCATGTAAGACATCACACTCTATGGAGCAGCTGTGACGGCATTGGAGGCTACAGCGCTACATGATTCCGGTAGATCTGAAATGATTGGATATGGTGGTTATTCCAACCAGCCTATCGAAAGGAAAGAAGCACCACGTTTCTTATACCTCGATCTAATTCTTTCAGATCTGTGTGTGCCCAGGGAGAATTACACTAGGGGTTGATTTGGAATTCAGCATTAGGGAAATTCCACGCAAGTTTGGCCCAAAGATAATTATGATGTTTTGGATCTTTCTTAAATTACATTCATAGAAATGTCCTTTGAAGGAAGGATGTTTGGCATATTTTAGAAATCTGTATCCCAAATAAAGCCCCATTGGTGATGACTGCTCTGTCGTCAGTTGTCATAGTAAAGATGACTGCTTGTTCTGAGGCTGGCACTCTGGTTTGATCATTCTGTATTGTAATTACATCTCATAGTCAGGAAGGAGGTTGTGCCACATTTGGCCTCCTGGCATTCTATGAAATACTGGGCTGTTTCCTGTACACTCGATGGTGACAGTGTGATGAAAATGTTAATAAATGAGTGATTTTGCACCCAATGACAAATATATCTGGCGCCACATTAGACCTCATTATCGTAAAAAATGACCAGGTGTGTTAGCCTCTAATTTAAATCAGTCAAATTAGTGAAGCTAATTAGCCAAGTTTAAGATGCACTATGCAGAAATCGCTCTGCCATTTTCTGGTTACTAAAATTCTAATAGTTCGCCTAATTTCCGTTTGTGACAAAACAAGCAAGTATAGTGTAGAGAATCATTGTACCATCTAAACCACTGTGAAATATCTTTCCCATAACCAAAAATATTGTATTTTCAGCTGTTTGAAGCTGGTGTACAAAACCAAAGTAAAAGACGCAAAAACTCAACTTAAGAACGGGAAACACAGAAATAGCGCACATAGAACAGATCTACCACTTCTTAGACTTGCTTTCAATGAGAATGACAGATCTATATTTCTCTGTGAATTTGGTCACCCAAAAAGTAACATATTGCAGCTTTAATTACTGTGCTCCCAGGATATAACATATGTATTCTAAGTTCTAATCTGTAATATCTGAAGTTGACTGACAGATCAATGGTTTGAAAGACATTTTCTGGCAGTAGGACTGGTGGTGGTGTTACTATCTCTAGTAGTGGAAGCAGGAATGAAATGCTGATGAAATACTGTACATAATCACAATGTTCTTATTGGTAGTTCTACTATTGACTATTGATTCATTTTTAACCGAGTTACCAACAACAACAACAAAAAAGTAACCCTTTTTAAAATAACACAGCACATCATATTGTTGAAAAAGGCCCCAAAATAAAGTTAGTTAGCAAAAATCTGCTTGAATACGTTGTCTGCACAGGAAAAACAAAGCAAATAGCAAATGAATCTTTTGAATCCTGGTCTGAGTGTTGGTGAGGGTACACATACCTGAAATTATGGTGAAGCTCAAGGTTGGGAGAGGAAGACACTCCCTGGTTCATGGTTCCAATCACATACGGGCTGCAGACAACACAAAACAATATGCAATTATACTGAGGACAGTGCAGTTACATACCAGGGCCAGGCAATAAGGATATTTACCTTTCCTTTCACAACAGTGATTGTGCTTAGCAGGGAACAGTAGGTTAACTATCTTGAATAGAATACGAATTGCATGGTTGTTGGTTTAGAATCTCAGTGTTCACAGTGAAACTGCCACACCACACTATAGACACATAAACTCTAACTGTTGTATTTGAGTTAGACACAATCATCACCATCACCATCACCAACATCGCCACCACCATCATACCAACATCATCACCACCATCATCACCACCATCATCACCACCATCATCACCACCATCATCACCATCATCATCACCACCATCATCACCACCATCATCACCAACATCATCACCAACATCATCACCAACATCATCACCAACATCATCACCACCATCATCACCACCATCATCACTACCATTACATCACCATCACCACCACCACCAACATCATCACCACCATCATCACCAACATCATCACCACCATCATCACCACCATCATCACTACCACCATCATCACCATCATCATCACCACCATCATCACCACCACCACCACCATCATCATCATCCTATAGCGGCTAGACTTGCTTCATGTGCCGGTGGGTGGAGCTACACTCACCATTTGTGGTACTTGTAGTTGAGGAATCCGTTGAAGATGTCGCTGAGCGAGCCGATGTGGTGGAGGTTGTCCAGTATGACCACAGTGGGCAGCTCCGTCTCGCTCTCCTCAGAGCTGCACTGCTCCGCCAGGCTGGATAGGTACTGATGCAGGTCCTGCACAGAAACAACACACAGTGAGCTTAAAGATGTGTCCATTATTCAGTAAGTAAGTGCTACTTTGTCTTTGAAATAGGACCACTGTCCTTGATATACTGTACAGTGCCAAACGAGGCGATTATAGACAAATATGCCGACTCCTTAGCGACTAGCTCCTTAATACTCTTGGCTGAGTGTTTTCTTACCTTGCTGGATTTCTGGTCCACGTTGAAGCTAGCCAAGTTGCTCTCCGTGACCTTTCGACCAGACTTGGTGACGAGGAACTCTGCCAGCTTGCTGGCCAGGAATGACTTCCCAGTGCCGCTGGGGCCAGAGAGGATGATGCGGCGATGCTCCATGAGCAGGTTGAGGTATCTCTGGATGATGGGCTTGGGGATGAGGGTGTCAAAAACCAGGCTGTCTATGCTGTTCTCCTTCACACCTGCAGGAGGAGACGTGATTGTCTGATGATACTAGGTGCTAATAATACAGGATATTATCATGCTAACGGTATACTGTATGGATCATAGCCTCTCACAACCTGTGTTGACTGAATAGAATTCATGCCATTCTAAAACAAATGGAATTAATTAAGTGAGTTCATTCACTCAGGTAATAGCACATACATTCTAATAATGAAATGCATTGTGACAGTGCGATGGCCAATCCATTATGTTAACATATAATAAATCATGAGAAATGGGAAGACGAGTTGATTATTGTTTTATGGTGCAACTCTCTGGGACATCGGACTGGGACGTCAGGTGCCGTATGTATCAAGCGTCTCAGAGTAGGAGCGCTGATTTAGGATCGGTTTTGCCTTTTAGATCACAATGAATAAGATTACATGGACAGGGGGTACTTGATCCTAGATCAGCACTCCTACTCCAAGATGCTTGATACGGCCCCAGAAGTCAGCTGCAGGTCAGTGGGCTGTGATTTCATGTTTTAATATACATAGCTGCTCAGGTTGTGTAGCTAATTGCAGTTTGTCACACTGAAATGTGAACAATTATAGACCGTACTGCAACACACCACATTACACAACAAATCAGTCCCTGAAACACAATTCATTAGTGCTGAATAGCGATGCATTTAATAGACCCTGGCGGAATAAATCACATTTATGAGACCATCTCAAGCTCATCGGCCGGCATTCTACAAATAAGTGTTGGTTAGCAATAAGCATACGAATGGTGCAAAGGAGTTTGTTTAGAGTCGTCCATTCAAATGGAGAACCAACACCAAGACGTGTTGAATGATATGCCCCGCCACACTCTACTCAAATGCGACAGTGAAGCAGCTTTTCTCATGATGGATCACACAGTGTCGTTTAGATCCAATTCAGCTTCAATGACTGCAGAGTAACTATAATTCAGCTTCAATGACTGCAGAGTAACTATAATTCAGCTTCAATGACTGCAGAGTAACTATAATTCAGCTTCAATGACTGCAGAGTAACTATAATTCAGCTTCAATGACTGCAGAGTAACTATAATTCAGCTTCAATGACTGCAGAGTAACTATAATTGACTGTGGATGGGAGCTTGGACACTACTCCTCCAGTGAAAACACAACTGTAGTGCAGAGTGCTGACACCGGATTCAATGGCACCCAGTTCAGGCCTGGCCCACTACATTTCCTGCTGATGGCCACTGTTGTGACTATGGGAGAGAAGCGGCCATTACGACCACAGGAATATAGCAGCCAACATGCGGGTGAAATAAAGGACGTGTTGTCTACTTTTTTGCTCTGGTGAATAAAAATGGAAGCTGATGTTAGTCCATTTAAAACACCACCTTTGCCCATTCAGGAGCAGAAAGTTGACTGAAGTGTCCGAAGTGCTTTTCTATGTGCATGAGGGTAGTGTCATGTCAGGATTAAGAAGCTTTTGGACCTTCTATTTAAACCTTCTGGGGTTCCAATTTGTCATGGTTGGAAATGTGCCATCCTATAGATAGGGCCCTGGGTTGTTCCTGGTCAGGTCTCATGGTCAAGACTCAAAGCCCTTCCTATATCTGTGGTATTTTGATTTAATAAACGTTATTATCCCAGCAAGGGGAAATGTGTTTGTTCATGTCCTTAAAAGGATGTAGGACGTACAGTAATACATAAACACACAATAATAGAAACAGTCAAATGCATCATGCCATTAGTCTGGGCCATCCTAGTACCTTTGAGGTTGACGCTGATGACGTTGTTGTCCCCCACCAGGTAGCCACAGGGCAGCATTTCAGGTAGTTCAGAGGCGTGGGCTCGCACCACATCACCCATCCTGTAGCACACTATACTGTCCGAGTTCAGACCCAGACTGGTCAGTGGGTCCACCCGGAACACATACTCCTGGAAGGGAAATGGCCAAATAGGATTTTAAGATAAAGACACATTCTATCTCAGTGTTTATCCATATATGTTTCCACAACAAATACATATTCTGTCAATCATACAGATGAAGAACCATATATCGTGAGCTTTCTGTGACTATTGAGATAAACATGACACTTCCTCATTAAAAACAAGAAGCAAGAGTCTGACTCAACTATCTTTCACCCATAAAATTCCTGCTATACACACTTAAATATATATATATATATATTTGGAAATGGAGCGCTTCATATTTGGTTTTTCGTCTGTAGTGTTCAGTCAGTGATTTGATCATATGGTGAGCAGGGGAAGGAGGTTTTACCTTGAATAATCGTCTGATTACTCCATCTAGCACATCCCACTTGGTCTTTCCACTCACGCCGATGGAACCAATGAGGTACTCCTGGCTTTGCATACCCTGAGTGTACGATAGGGAATTAGAAAATGTAGGATGTCAGAGACCAGAAGGGGACTGGCCACCCCTGAGAGCCTGGTTCCTCTCTACCCAGTACAGCCAGGAGAGGACTGGCCACCCCTCAGAGCCTGGTTCCTCTCTACCCAGTACAGCCAGGAGAGGACTGGCCACCCCTCAGAGCCTGGTTCCTCTCTACCCAGTACAGCTAGGAGAGGACTGGCCACCCCTCAGAGCCTGGTTCCTCTCTACCCAGTACAGCCAGGAGAGGACTGGCCACCCCTCAGAGCCTGGTTCCTCTCTACCCAGTACAGCCAGGAGAGGACTGGCCACCCCTCAGAGCCTGGTTCCTCTCTACCCAGTACAGCCAGGAGAGAACTGGCCACCCCTCAGAGCCTGGTTCCTCTCTACCCAGTACAGCCAGGAGAGGACTGGCCACCCCTCAGAGCCTGGTTCCTCTCTACCCAGTACAGCCAGGAGAGGACTGGCCACCCCTCAGAGCCTGGTTCCTCTCTAGGTTTCTTCCTAGGTTTCTGCCTTTCTAGGGAGTTTTTCCTTCTACCTCTGCATTGCTTGCTGTTTGGGGTTTTAGGCTGGGTTTCTGTATAGCACTTTGTGACATCTGCTGATGTAAAAAGGGCTTTATAAATACATTTGATTGATTGATTGACATTAATGAAAATAAGTGACAAAATTGTTGCACCGAACAGTGACTTGGACTGAAATAGATGCCGGTATTTATTTTGGTTGCCGGTACTGTTTATATTAAGGTGCAGGAGCTCCACAATACTTTTGAGCTAATGTTTTATGAGAGGAACAGGAGCTCAAGCAGGAGAAGAAATTAGGTGCCGGTACTCGGCTCCGGTGAGTTCCTGCCCAAGTCAAGCGCTGGTACCGAAGTATCTGATTATACGACAGCATAAGATTCTCACATTGTTATTCTAGGCACCTACAGTGAGGGAAAAAAGTATTTGATCCCCTGCTGATTTTGTACGTTTGTCCACTGCCAAAGACGTGATCAGTCGTGATCAGTCTATAACTTAAATGGTAGGTTTATTTGAACAGTGAGAGACAGAATAACAACAAAAAAATCCAGAAAAACGCATGTCAAAAATGTTATAAATTGATTTGCATTTTCATGAAGGAAATAAGTATTTGACCCCTCTGCAAAACATGACTTAGTGGCAAAACCCTTGTTGGCAATCACAGAGGTCAGACGTTTCTTGTAGTTGGCCACCAGGTTTGCACACATCTCAGGAGGGATTTTGTCCCACTCCTCTTTGCAGATCTTCTCCAAGTCATTAAGGTTTCGAGGCTGACGTTTGGCAACTCGAACCTTCAGCTCCGTCCACAGATTTTCTATGGGATTAAGGTCTGGAGACTGGCTAGGCCACTCCAGGACCTTAATGTGCTTCTTCTTGAGCCACTCCTTTGTTGCCTTGGCCATGTGTTTTGGGTCATTGTCATGCTGGAATACCCATCCACGACCCATTTTCAATGCCCTGGCTGAGGGAAGTAGGTTCTCACCCAAGATTTGACGGTACATGGCCCCGTCCATCGTCCCTTTGATGCGGTGAAGTTGTCCTGTCCCCTTAGCAGAAAAACACCCCCAAAGCATAATGTTTGCACCTCCATGTTTGACAGTGGGGATGGTGTTCTTGGGGTCATAGGCAGCATTCCTCCTCCTCCAAACACGGCGAGTTGAGTTGATGCCAAAGAACTCGATTTTGGTCTCATCTGACCACAACACTTTCACCCAGTTCTCCTCTGAATCATTCAGATGTTCATTGGCAAACTTCAGACGGCCCTGTATATGTGCTTTCTTGAGCAGGGAGACCTTGCGGGCGCTGCAGGATTTCAGTCCTTCACGGCGTAGTGTGTTACCAATTGTTTTCTTGGTGACTATGGACCCAGCTGCCTTGAGATCATTGACAAGACCCTCCCGAGTAGTTCTGGGCTGATTGCTCACCGTTCTCATGATCATTAGAACTTCACGAGGTGAGATCTTGCATGGAGCCCCAGGCCGAGGGAGATTGACAGTTATTTTGTGTTTCTTCCATTTGCGAATAATCGCACCAACTGTTGTCACCTTCTCACCAAGCTGCTTGGTGATGGTCTTGTAGCCCATTCCAGCCTTGTGTAGGTCTACAATCTTGTCCCTGACATCCTTGGAGAGCTATTTGGTCTTGGCCATGGTGGAGAGTTTGGAATCTGATTGATTGATTGCTTCTGTGGACAGGTGTCTTTTATACAGGTAACAAACTGAGATTAGGAGCATTCCCTTTAAGAGTGTGTTCCTATTCTCAGCTCGTTACCTGTATAAAAGACACCTGGGAGCCAGAAATCTTTCTGATTGAGAGGGGGTCAAATACTTATTTCCCTCATTAAAATGCAAATCAATTTATAACATTTTTGACATGCGTTTTTCTGGATTATTTTGTTGTTATTCTGTCTCTCACTGTTCAAATAAACCTACCATTAAAATTATAGACTGATCATGTCTCTGTCAGTGGGCAAACGTACAAAATCAGCAGGGGATCAAATACTTTTCCCTCACTGCATCTCTCATTAGTTACCTTTGTCTTATTGGAGCCACTGTTGATTGTGACCACAATGCGGACACTGCGCCCTTCTTTGCGTAGATTGCCCTCATAACCATCGTCCAGGAGAATATCTGTAGGCACAAACACAACTATCTATCAAGGGAGTAAGCAATCTTGGGGAAAAACATCTCTGTAATAAAAGCGTCTGAAAAATAGAGATGAAGAAACAACAGAGACTAAATGTAATATAGAGCGGTCCCTCTGCCTGTTTGCAAGACATGGTTGTCAGGCTGGAAAAGTTACTTCGCTAGGAGCTCCAGATATGAATTATAAACAGGTTATTTTTCTCTCTCTCTGCTTTATTTCCATTGAACTGGGGAGGAAGGGGAACTACTTTGCATTGGGCTGGCTTGCTGGCACACAGGCTCTGTGCAGGGGTGATAAGGGCCCTCTGCCACTCGTCTTCCCACGCGCTGCTGCTCCCAACTCATCCCCCCATCAATTAAACAGCCCCAAAGTCCTCTGAGAGTGTTCTATTTTAATTACAGGACAGACGAGTAGACCAACGAGCGTTCCACTCATCGACGAGGACGGACTCGGAGAAGAGGAGTATACAAGGTTTAATTAGTCTCTCTCTCTCTCTCTCTCTCTCTCTCTCTCTCTCTCTCTCTCTCTCTCTCTCTCTCTCTCTCTCTCTCTCTCTCTCTCTCTCTCTCTCTCTCTCTCTCTCTCTCTCTCTCTCTCTCAGTCACTCACACACACAACTCTCCGAGGAGTTATGTTCTGACGTCTGCTTGATTGATGCTCTTGGAGGGCCGAAACACTTCTGTTTTTTATTTCTACCTGGTAGTTAATTGCACTCACTTGGTGTCCCAGGTCTGAATTAGCCCCTGATTAGAAGGAGAGGATGAAAAACAGAGGTGTTTCGGCCCTCCAGGACCGGAATTGAAGAACCCTGCTCTACATGGACAAACGTGCTGTGGTGGCTCACCTTCATCCAGGACAATATATTGCATATTTTCTACTAAATCATCATCCAGGAAAATATATTGTATATTCTTCTACTAAACCATCATCCAGGATAATATAATGTAAACTGTTCTACTGAGTTGTAGAGTCATGGGGCTGTGGTGGATCACCTGACATGATGGTGTCTGTGATGTTGAGGTTGTTGAGGGACAGGCCCAGAGCTGTGGCTCACCTGACATGATGGTGTCTGTGATGTTGAGGTTGTTGAGGGACAGGCCCAGAGCTGTGGCTCACCTGACATGATGGTGTCTGTGATGTTGAGGTTGTTGAGGGACAGGCCCAGAGATTGGCGCGAGGAGGATGAGGATGTGCTGGAAGTCTCTGAGGGCGGCCGGCCCGTCTTGGCAGGCGTGGCGGCTGGCGTGGTGCCTCCCGTCTTGAGCCGGTCGTTTTCCGCTTTCAGCAGCTCGATCTCGTTCTGCCCAATGATAGAGAATAAACATCAGGAGGATATTCTAAATGTCACTGTCGGCGTTTCCTGACAGATGCTGTTCTAAACCATAGAAACAGAATTACCAGAACGGACATTCCCATTCAAGTCAATGTTCTGTGATGAGTGGACCAGTGACCGTATTGAGTGTCCTGTCTAGTAATTATATTTCTATGGTTATAACTCATCATGTAGGCCTACACTACCTGTTGGGAGACAATGACATCACCACAAATGGACACTTTTATAGAGCAATCCAGAAACTAAGCCCAACCCCATGTAAAATAAAATAATTATACTGAGAGGTAAACCGATTAGGAGAATATGGAAATGTCCTTGCACTCAGACTGGCCATAGTTATCATTGTGGATCAGTATTAGCCTCATTGTTGGCTGTGAGAGCCCCTTTAATCTCACCAGAGCTCTTTGTACTGGGCTGTTCACAAGTCTAAACCCCAGATTAAGGGCCTGGGTAGATTATCTACACATCTGAGGAGAGAGCGCTGACTTCTCCAGTTGTTGCCATTTTGTCATGGGAGTTGACATCAACGGCCAAGCCACTGTCCCCCCGTTCTTTGTCACGAGCTTCATTGTCAGTGCTCTACCAGAAAGGTGATTGGGTGTATGGTACAGCTAAGCCTAATTAGCGGTCTGAGTGGTTAAATTGTAAATTGACCACGGTGCCATCGCGGATTGTTGGCTTCCGTGGCCCCGGTGAGAGCAAGAGACGCGCACAAGCCTCCCCCTGACCCCCCACTGACCCCCCCGACCCCCCCAGACACCCCTGGCATGGCATCAAAGAGCCAGAACAATCCCCAAACACTGGCATTAGCTCCCTAACTGCGTAGTGTCACGGCTCACTGGCCCCTGGGAAACAGGTCTCTCTGGGTGCGACCCAATAATGTCTCCTTCCTGAAGTATTTTTTACAGCATAAACAATATACATACAGATAAAACAACAGATAAGAGATGACTGGATTAGTGTTAAACACAACAATAGAAGGCTTTATGTACAATTAGAGATTTGATATATAAATCAGTGCTAATTCACATTGGTGGTCCCCCATGGTTTGGGTTGTGCATTCGTTTAGCAGGCTACCTGGTTCCTCACCTGCATACGGTTCATGGCCTCTCGGATCTGGTCCAGGTGGTGGGCGGAGCTAAGAGCCTCCAGGCGGATGTCTGTCAGCTTCAGTTCCTTCTCCCTCAGCTCATTCTTCAGCTGCAGGATGATCTCCGCCTCCGCCTCCGTGCACTCACACAGCCTGCAAGGGGTCACACAGGGGTCACAGGGCTAGAAATACTACAAACTGGGATAGTTACACATACAGGCTAGAAATACTACATAAAGGGATAGTTACACATACAGGCTAGAAATACCACAAACAGGGATAGTTACACATACAGGCTAGAAATACTACAAACAGGGATAGTTACACATACAGGCTAGAAATACTTCAAACATGGATAGTTACACATACAGGCTAGAAATACTTCAAACAGGGATAGGTACACATACAGTACAGTACAGTACAGTACAGTACAGGCATGGGAAGTGTCCACCGAGGGAACCAGGGAACCTCAACCCCGAGGGAGAGAGAGAGAGAACTCGGCTGTACAGTAAAACCAAAGAGGATCCATTGGAGTCAGTAGAAAACCGTTATGGCAGAAATACTTAGAAAACGAACGAACGCACATACACACATGTGGTATGGGGTCACACAGGGATCAGGAGAGCATTGGGGATGAGTGAATCCTCCATCATAGGAATTTTCCATCTGGCATACCAAGCAAAGACAAAGATGGTGTCGATCTACAGTCCCAGTGTTGCTACTACTACTACTACCATTCACTACTATCAAACTCTACAGGTCACAGCTGAGTTTACGATCTGAAATGGGGAAATGTACTTCAAAACCCACACCATGAGCATCACCCGCCACGGCTAGGAAAGCCTGTCAGCGGTCCTCCAAAGAAATTAGGGCAAACCAACTTGCCAGCTGGCCCATACACAGCAGATGTGAATTAAACTAGCATGCTTGTGTCACTATCTGGCAAATGCATGGCCAGCTGAAGATATTAGCAAGATGGAGGGGCCTTCCGTACATGGCCAATTCACCAGCAGTATCAGTAAGCACGGAAATATGATATAACCTCCCATGACTGCAACACGTGATTTTACTATTTGTGTACGCGGCTCACTTCCTGGTGCATTATATGTTTGTGTCGTGGCCTGATTGGGGCCATTTGTGAGAGAAAGGTTGCGTCCCAAAGGGCACCCTATTCCCTAGATAGTGCACTACTTTTGACCAGAGCCCTATGGGCCCTGGAGTGCACAATAATAGGGAATATGGTGCCATTTGGGACACAACCAAATATAAAAAGCAGGCTGAGTTTTGATGGTGTTAAGAGAGATGCATGATGAAAGCACTCCACACCCCGACAGCGACACACTGCCTGTTACCGAGATCTGTGCTTGTAGACCACATGACCGTTTAGGCTTCTCTTTGACATCCACATGGGGAGGGGCTTGCTATCACAGAAGCACTTGTTACTGTACAGACAGACAGACAGACAGACATGTGAAATGGAGAAACAAGGTGAAAAAGAAGAGACATAAAAGAAAAGACCAGGTGAATTCATAAGAAAACAACAACATTTGTGCCAAGAAATGGAAGATGCTGAATTATGTTTTGTATGTAGATTGGGATATAGCCTGTGTGTGTAATAATAATTAGGTGGGTGCTTATATTTGAGAAAAGCTCAAGTGTGTATTAGAAATGTGTTTTTTGCGTATCCCAACTCCCCCCCGAGACACCTTCGGAGAGTGGGGTTATGGCCAGGGTCAGCCATTATCAACAGTGACCCTTGAGCAACTAGGGTTAAGTGCCTTGCTCAAGGGCAAATCGACAGATGTTTCACCTTGTCGGCTCGGGGATTCGAACTAGCAACCCTTCGGTTACTGACCCAACGCTCTAACCGCTAGGCTACCTGCCGTGTGTGTGTATATTACAGTATACTCACTCTGTAGTAGAGGCTGAGGAGAGGAGTGTGGGAAAGCTGTCCTGTCTGTTAGCATGCTGTAGCTTGGGCGAGGACGGCAGCGATGAATCCGTCATCTCTTCGATGTCATCGTGGGGAGACTGAGGCTTGTTGCCCTTCTTCTTACTGAACGCCTGCTTGAACGAGCTCCGCAACTGCAAAAGAAACAACCAAAACGTCAACTTCGCCCATCTCTCCAACTTAACGTACATAATTTCCTGTCGGGCCAAGTCAGTGCTGTTCTTAGGCAACAGTCACCATCTGAGAGAGAGGGAAAGCAAGGAAACTCAATCAAAGGCGAGAGAGGGATCCAATAAAGGGCGACTGTATGGAGGAGGAATGAGGAATGCAGGGAGGAGCCAGACTGTATGGAGGAGGAATGAGGAATGCAGGGAGGAGCCAGACTGTATGGAGGAGAAATTAGGAATACAGGGGAGGAGCCAGACTGTATGGAGGAGAAATTAGGAATACAGGGGAGGAGCCAGACTGTATGGAGGAGAAATTAGGAATACAGGGGAGGAGCCAGACTGTATGGAGGAGAAATTAGGAATACAGGGGAGGAGCCAGACTATATGGAGGAGAAATTAGGAATACAGGGGAGGAGCCAGACTTTTTAAAGTCCTGGAACTAGAAACAAACAGGCAGTCAAAATGGAGGAGGAGGAGAGGGGGGCTGTTTCCATGCCGAACAGTTGTAGAAGGGAAAACGTTGAGGAACTGAGGAGGAAGAGGAAGAAGTCACCACAGCACACGGACGGTGGACGCTTTAGTACAACTGACCTGTGCTGGGATGGAATCAGCCACCTGAGGATAGAACAATCACTACTGTTACCACAGGAACACCCCGCTCCACTGACCCACACATCATCACTACTATATTACCACAGGGACACCCCGCTCCACTGACCCACACATCATCACTACTATATTACCACAGGGACACCCCGCTCCACTGACCCACACATCATCACTACTATATTACCACAGGGACACCCCGCTCCACTGACCCACACATCATCACTACTATATTACCACAGGGACACCCCGCTCCACTGACCCACACATCATCACTACTATATTACCACAGGGACACCCCGCTCCACTGACCCACACATCATCACTACTATATTACCACAGGGACACCCCGCTCCACTGACCCACACATCATCACCACTGTATTACCACAGGGACACCCCGCTCCACTGACCCACACATCATCACTACTGTTACCACAGGAACACCCCGCTCCACTGACCCACACATCATCACTACTATATTACCACAGAGACACCCCGCTCCACTGACCCACACATCATCACTACTGTATTACTGCTAGGGACACCCCGCTCCACTGACCCACACATCATCACTACTATATTACCACAGGGACACCCCGCTCCACTGACCCACACATCATCACTACTGTATTACTGCTAGGGACACCCCGCTCCACTGACCCACACATCATCACTACTATATTACCACAGGGACACCCCGCTCCACTGACCCACACATCATCACTACTATATTACCACAGGGACACCCCGCTCCACTGACCCACACATCATCACTACTGTATTACTGCTAGGGACACCCCGCTCCACTGACCCACACATCATCACTACTGTTACCACAGGGACACCCCGCTCCACTGACCCACACATCATCACTACTGTATTACTGCTAGGGACACCCCGCTCCACTGACCCACACATCATCACTACTGTTACCACAGGGACACCCCGCTCCACTGACCCACACATCATCACTACTGTATTACTGCTAGGGACACCCCGCTCCACTGACCCACACATCATCACTACTATATTACCACAGGGACACCCCCGCCTCCACTGACCCACACATCATCACTACTGTATTACTGCTAGGGACACCCCGCTCCACTGACCCACACATCATCACTACTGTTACCACAGGGACACCCCGCTCCACTGACCCACACATCATCACCACTGTATTACCACAGGGACACCCCGCTCCACTGACCCACACATCATCACTACTATATTACCACAGGGACACCCCGCTCCACTGACCCACACATCATCACTACTGTATTACCACAGGGACACCCCGCTCCACTGACCCACACATCATCACTACTGTATTACCACAGGGACACCCCGCTCCACTGACCCACACATCATCACTACTATATTACCACAGGGACACCCCGCTCCACTGACCCACACATCATCACTACTATATTACCACAGGGACACCCCGCTCCACTGACCCACACATCATCACTACTGTATTACCACAGGGACACCCCGCTCCACTGGCCCACACATCACTACTGTATTACCGCTAGGGCCATCATTGTCTTTAAAGGGGCAATCTGGGATTGGTACATCCATTTCTATACTTTCAAAGTAATTATATAGATTGATTCTTGAAAAATATAGCTTATAAATGCCTCATGAGCTTTGTTCAACTGTCATACCCCAAAAGACTTCCCTTGCCTCTTTAAAACTTCATTTAACTGGCAATTAGTTCCTGAGGTTTGAGGCATTTGCATTTTGTTTCCTGTACAAGGTGAAGAATGGCTCCAGGAAGGGGAAACTGCACCTGATGTGTGTGTGTGTGTGTGTGTGTGTGTGTGTGTGTGTGTGTGTGTGTGTGTGTGTGTGTGTGTGTGTGTGTGAGCCCATGTCCCGCTCCCTGCTGTTAGCGATGCCCTCTTCAGTCAGATCACAGGCTCTTCATTAACCTCTGAGCCACACACTTGAGCTTTTCTCTGGGTCAGAGTCTGGGAAGGATTGGGACAGAGAATTTAGCAGTTGTAAAGATGCTGGTCGTACTCCTTGATGAACATTTAGCAGTTCATCATGGTCTGTTTCCCAGAAGAGATAGTATGGAGGTCAGATTGTAAACTCTTAAAGTGGGGTTGTCTTCTATACTGAAACTTAATATAAGAATGTATGAGTTATTATTAAATGTAATGAAAAATAATTCAGAGGGTCATGACAAATAGTAGTCCTTAACCAGCAGGAAACATGCACACTGTATAATGGGCAGAAAAACACAGGGATTGACAAAAACGTGGATTTTGAATGAATGCGTTTCTCAAATAGGGTGGGTCATATTGTCTCCACGGTGGGGCAGAAGCGTAACTGCACACAGAAGGAGAGGAGAAGGAAGGTTAATATTACTAAGAGAGATGGACTGTATGCTTAATCAAGGGGTACACTGACTGGGGGACTGAAGGAAACTAAGCGGACAGCACTGATTGACGCTTAAATATATCCACAATATTACACTTAGGAAATGAGTGCCCAATATGTGATCCTTGTACAAAAGTGTTACACCCCTTTTGTATTTTTCTTTCACAGTCATTCACTCTGTCATACAGACATGCAGGAGGATGGGGGTGGTTCATATTCACCTTGTTGCCTCTCTCCTTTCCCTGGCAGAGGGTTAGGGTTAGAGAGAGCGTGAGAAAAGGGAGTGGAATTACAAGTCACAGTTATGACAGTGTATGACTGCTTAGTGGGAGTGTGAGACTGGCATGGTTTAGATGGTTCAGAGGTTAGAGTGAAGTGCACCGCACGGAGACGCCTATATGACCTGAGAAAACCCCTCCTCCTCTCCTTCTCCCGTGGGATTTCTTCACTCACTAACTCACCCAGCTCTTCTTCTTCTTCTTGTCCTCTGGGTCTTTGGCGCTGCCCAGGGACGAGTGACTGGCTGCACTGTTGATGCTGGACATGCTCTCCGACGAGTGTTTCCGTCTAATCCGCAGGTCTGGAAGCACAAGACAATCCTCTTTTTAGTTCCTACCAAGTTTAACTCCTGAGTGGCAGGTGTTTAAGATCAACTTTCAAAGAGGGTGAACATTCTAGAGTGGTGTATGGCTGCTCTCATGAGTAAAGAGGGACAGAGTTTGAAATGTGTGGGCCGATCAAGAGGAAGAGGTGCGGTTCTTGCCCACGCTAAAGCGCATATGGAGGGTTCTCCTCTGGCTCCGCTACCTTTGTGTAGGTGGTCGGGGCCGTTGAGGGCCACTTGGATGGCTGTCTGGGCGTCTGTGTTCTGGGCTTTCAGCGCCTCGATGGTCTCTCTCAGCTCAGCCAGCTCCGACTCCTAAGGGAAGAGAAGCAACAACACAGATCAACCTCCACAGCACCACACCGCCACAGACAATACTAACCTGCTCAATTGAAAACAATGGCAGAATGTGCTTGATTATAGATATACTGTAGAAACATCATCTGGTGTCCCCAAAAAATAACAAATGTGCTTTATGTGGATCTTGAATAGACCTTTTTGATCACTAACCCTATTGAAAGAGAAAATTCTTGTTTTCTGCCTCTAAATCTCTTTAACGGTCTACCCTTCATTTCGGTCGGGGGCACCACTCTCTCAATTCTCAATCCAAAACTCAATGACAGTCGTACAATATCTCAGTAAAATATTCCTGCTTCAAAAGCACACAGAGCTAGGCCTTAAGCAAGTTTAAGAGGATAAGGTTTGGCAATAGAGTTTTACCCTCCGCCCCATCTGATTGGATAAAACCTACATGGCACAGTACCTCTCTATTAAATCCACATGATTAGATAAAAAGGCAACAGCGCTCCAATTCCCCCAAAACCACTGTGGGCTTGTGATAGGGTTTCAGCCTTAATTAAAAGTTGGGAGGGCGCAGGCGGCTTGCTTAACAAAGACGTCCCTCTAGAATCTCTCGTTTAATTTATCCAGGATTAAGGCTGCCACAGCTCTTCACTGTTATGAGTAGGGTTTCCACCAACAGGCGGACAGGCGGAGACGCTCACGTTTCATCACAAGGATGGCTTTACATTTACAACACATGTACCATTCTTTCACTGATCCTCGTTTTAGAGCTCGATATCTGATATCTGGCTATGAGTATAGCATCATTCAGTACATATACGCCTGAAGAAATAACTCTGCAGAGTATGGAGCAAAACCAATGTCCTGGATTAGGATACATATGAGACAAGTTCTATCAATATCATGAATATCTTATATTAAGAAGGGAAAAGGTCCCACACTAACCTTAAAGGACAACTCTATCTTTTGGTATTTATTTAATTAGTCCATTGTTGACATAGTCCCCAAACGTTTTGCTTGTCAGCAATCAAGTTGTCAAGATACTGTGTGTAACCTTCAAAATACAGAAATCATCCCCGCATGATGCGTTTTGCATCATATGACAATGAACTAATGAAACAAATACCAAAAGATACATAATTGTCCTTTAACATAGCTTTTAACTTAATGAAGCCTTCATAAAAAGGTCTATACAGAAATCATTCATAAGCATATGTCATGCTGTATAAAGGGTGGCAAATGTGCCACGGGCACGACACAGGATGATTATAAATGATTTATGGTACATTATGTAGTGCTTATGAAGACCTTACGAATGCTCTATAACGTTTCTATAAGTCACTGTTATTGTAAGGTGTAAATGACCATGGATTAACAGTGATATGCACAGACAGGCAGACTTCTCAGAGACAATGAAACACTAAAGCCTGATACAAACTTTATACATGAGAACGTATCTGGAAGCGGTGGGCCGCAGCAACAGAAAACGGCACGTACCTTTTGCTCAGCTGTCATGGTGAGGCTCGTTAGGCGACAGGTCATGTTCCCCAGGCTCTTCTCAAAGGCTGCCACCAGGTGAGCCTGTCAACACAGAGGTCAGAGTTCAACACAGCAGCACAGTCAACACAAGCACTGGACGGGTCATAAAAGCAGGCATAAAGGGACAACATTAAATTGGCACATTTTCCTGAGGTCCTATAAATATGCCATTATTTTTAGTTGGAACAACCTCTAACCAGGTGGATTCAAGATGATCCACAAACACACATTTAGCACACAGTGTGAAAACTCCATTGTTAGATAGCCACTTAAACATGTAGAAGAAGAATCGACGCGACCTGAGGGTGTAGGCTATTTTTTCTCTCACCCTTTTCATGTTCCCTCGTGTTTCTCATGAGTCATCACTCTCCCCAGGGACCCTCAGCTCTGATAGACTGAGTCAAGCCATCCCTCTGTTGAACCACCAGCACTGACTGACTGGCTGGACCATCATGTTTATTTCTGTATCTGAACCAAAACACTAGGAACATTCCCCCTAGTTACAGCTTGCACTTTACCATGGCAACGCTGAGCCTGCTGCATGCTACAGCTAACCACTCCCCCACTGGTCCAGGGTGATAGCTTTGAAGTGGGTTATGAACTGGAAGTTAACATGAGGAGGTTCAAAGGAGACATGATGTACAACACTTGTAACCTCTTGGGGAAGTTGCTGCTGTGCTACAGAAGAAGTGGTAGCTACACTACGTCAGCTCTTCTGAAAGTTATAAACCTTCACTTTCACTGTGGTTCAAACTGCAGACAGCAGCAGCAGCAACAACAACATCCATGATTATGACCGATTTTAACAGCCAACTGGTGATTTGAACATGCACAAAAACACAGCTGAACCGAGACCTAAAGTAAAGAGAAAGGTGGGCATATCTTCTTGTACACAGGTCAGAGAAGGTTTAGCTTTTCTTTAACGGCGCCTGAATTAATTTTTCACCTGAAGAAACACCGGCGACAAACTGAAGGGTGCCAAATGTTTAGCAGCATGACACCATCTGCTGCACTGAGCCTGATGGAAGTAAAGCTTCATGAAAATGGGATAGCATAGTGAGGGAAAGTATGTGTGTGTGTGTTTGTGTTTGTGTGTGTGTGTGTGTGTGTGTGTGTGTGTGTGTGTGTGTGTGTGTGTGTGTGTGTGTGTGTGCGTGCGTGCATGCGTGTGTGCGTGCGTGCAGGGGTGATAAGTCTTCACCTAAAAATACAGGAATAGCAATTGTGTGTGTGCATGTGTATGACAGAGAGAGAAACAGAACAAATAGTGTGAGCTCACACCCCCGCCCCTCCACAGCATGGAGCCTCAGACACCTGTCAGGACCAGTGAGTCACACAGAGTCAGGCAGTGTGCCCACAGATAACAGAATCTCAGCTCAACAGGGCTGAGTAGCACCACAGTATTCACAGTCCTACACCAATAAGTCAACACCACCATATTGGTCCTCTTCTCTCCTCTCTGGCTGAATCGCATTTAACCTTTGCAAAATGTCATCCGTCCAATCCCATCAGCACCCTCCATCATGTGACGTCCACCCACTGCTGCTGCCCACCTGTCCGCCCTGCGGGTAGGGTTGTGCGGCTGCCCACGCGTCCCGCGGCTGGGCCGTCTGTGCAGTCCGGGCCCCCCGGCCACCCTTGGCCTTGCAACCCCTGCCCTGGGGCCTCTGCTGGGAACCGGGGTAATGGTTGAGGGTCGGCCAGACCAGCGAACCGGCCAGAGAGCTGCCCCTACTACTAGTGCTGCTGCCCGGTGTCGACGCCATCCTCAGAGCCCTCTCTGCTCTACCCATCCACACTCATATACTCACTCACTCACACACTACTGTAGTCTAAGCCAGCACAGGCGGCTACATATACTAATTCCCAAATCCCCAAAGAGAGAGAGGGCAAAAAAGAGGTAGAAGGGAGGGGATAAGAGAGAGAGGGAGGGCAATCTAGAGGGGAGAGAGAAAGGAGTGAGAGAGAGAAATGAGAGAGAGAGGGAAAGGAATGAGAGAGGGAAAGGAATGAGAGAGGGAAAGGAATGAGAGAGGGAAAGGAGTGAGAGAGGGAAAGGAATGAGAGAGGGAAAGGAATGAGAGAGGGAAAGGAATGAGAGAGGGAAAGGAGTGAGAGAGGGAAAGGAATGAGAGAGGGAAAGGAATGAGAGAGGGAAAGGAATGAGAGAGGGAAAGGAATGAGAGAGGGAAAGGAGTGAGAGAGGGAAAGGAATGAGAGAGGGAAAGGCAATAGAGAGAGTGACAGAAGGTGAAGGAATGAGAATTAGGGTTAGGTAGGTAGGTAGGTAGGTAGGTAGGTAGGTAAGTAGAGCGCAGAGGTATAAACCCACCTCTTAAACAAACTTTAATGACAGTCAAGGCAAGGAATGGAGAAAATAAAAACCTCACAGTACAATACCAAGATGCTTCTGCACCACTTGTTCTTTTTAATCCTTTTTCCAGGATTCTGGTTTAGCTAATTCTGTTTTGTTCTGATCGAAGAAACCCTAAACAAACATGAACTAGATTGACATGGACGTGGGAGAGCTTCTCTAACCATATGTGTCTACACACATACAAGTACACTGAGGGAAAAAAGTATTTGATCCCATGCTGATTTTGTACGTTTGCCCACTGACAAAGACATGATCAGTCTATAATTTTAATGGTAGGTTTATTTGAACAGTGAGAGACAGAATAGGAACAAAAAAATCCAGAAAAAGACATGTCAAAAATGTTATACATTTATTTGCATTTTAATGAAGGAAATAAGTATTTGACCCCTCTGCAAAACATGACTTAGTACTTGGTGGCAAAACCCTTGTTGGCAATCACAGAGGTCAGACTTTTCTTGTAGTTGGCCACCAGGTTTGCACACATCTCAGGAGGGATTTTGTCCCACTCCTCTTTGCAGATCTTCTCCAAGTCATTAAGGTTTCGAGGCTGATGTTTGACAACTCGAGCCTTCAGCTCCCTCCACAGATTTTCTATGGGATTAAGGTCTGGAGATTGGCTAGGCCACTCCAGGACCTTAATGTGCTTCTTCTTGAGCCACTCCTTTGTTGCCTTGGCCGTGTGTTTTGGGTCATTGTCATGCTGGAATACCCATCCACGACCGATTTTCAATGCCCTGGCTGAGGGAAGGAGGTTCTCACCCAAGATTTGACGGTACATGGCCCAGTCCATCGTCCCTTTGATGCGGTGAAGTTGTCCTGTCCCCTTAGCAGAAAAACACCCCCAAAGCATAATGTTTCCACCTCCATGTTTGACGGTGGGGATGGTGTTCTTGGGGTCATAGGCTGCATTCCTCATCCTCCAAACACGGCGAGTTGAGTTGATGCCAAAGAGCTCGATTTTGGTCTCATCTGACCACAACACTTTCACCCAGTTCTCCTCTGAATCATTCAGATGTTCATTGGCAAACTTCAGACGGGCCTGTATATGTGCTTTCTTGAGCAGGGGGACTTGCGGGCGCTGCAGGATTTCAGTCCTTCACGGTGTAGTGTGTTACCAATTGTTTTCTTGGTGACTATGGTCCCAGCTGCCTTGAGATCATTGACAAGATCATCCCGTGTAGTTCTGGGCTGATTCCTCACCGTTCTCATGATCATTGCAACTCCACGAGGTGAGATCTTGCATGGAGCCCCAGGCCGAGGGAGATTGACAGTTATTTTGTGTTTCTTTCATTTGCAAATAATCGCACCAACTGTTGTCACCTTCTCACCAAGCTGCCTGGCGATGGTCTTGTAGCCCATTCCAGCCCTGTGTAGGAGCGTCTGCTAAATGACGTAAATGTGCCCTTGAGCAAGGCACTTAACCCTAATTGCTCCTGTAAGTCGCTCTGGATAAGAGCGTCTGCTAAATGACTAAAATGTAAATGTAAATAATCTTGTCCCTGACATCCTTGGAGAGCTATTTGGTCTTGGGCATGGTGGAGCGTTTGGAATCTGATTGATTGATTGCTTCTGTGGACAGGTGTCTTTTATACAGGTAACAAACTGAGATTAGGAGCACTCCCTTTAAGAGTGTGCTCCTAATCTCAGCTCGTTACCTGTATAAAAGACACCTGGGAGCCAGAAATCTTTCTGATTGAGAGGGGGTCAAATACTTATTTCCCTCATTAAAATGCAAATCAATTTATAACATTTTTGACATGCGTTTTTCTGGATTTTTTTGGTGTTATTCTGTCTCTCACTGTTCAAATAAACCTACCATTAAAATTATAGACCGATAATTTCTTTGTCAGTGGGCAAACGTACAAAATCAGCAGGGGATCAAATACTTTTTTCCCTCACTGTATGTGCCTGATGTGGCCATTTTAGCTTACAAGTCAGGCCAGACTGACCTGTTAAGACCATGCTGAAGGTGACACAATGACTAGTCCTTTATTAAAAACATTCCTTATTCCAAAAAGATCAAAAGATTCATTTCTATAATAACATATTACAAAGAGCGTGACCAGATACAGTAAATTAACGTCTTATGTACAGCACATTAGTGTCCTGTGTAGCTCAGCTGGTAGAGCACGGCGCTTGCAATGCCAGGGTTGTGCGTTTGATTCCCATAGGGAACAAGTACGAAAAGGTATGCACTCACTACCGTAAGTTGCTCTGGATAAGAGCGTCTGCTAAATGACTGAAATGTAAATGTAATTAGGGTCAATCTACGATGACCTCAATCAGCAGACACCACACTCACAGCTCTTCTCATTCGTTCAATGACAAAACAGTGCCTCGCTCTAAGTGGGATTTACATTTAATCAGCCATTCAAGAGAACATGACTGCAAACATACAGTATCTCTGCCAGACAAACCAGCCCACAGCATCTAAAACACTGCCTTAACCAATGCTGCAGTGTATGTTTCAAGCACTGGAGTCCCGGTAGAGAAATGTTGTCCCGATGCACAGCATGGGCCATGAAACTTTGGTACCTGTCACGATTTCCGCCGAGGCTGCCTCCCCTCTTTGTTCGGGCAGGCTTCGGCGTACGTCGTCACCGGAGTACTAACCACTGCCGCCCCAATCATCATATCAATTGTCTTGTCAATCACACACACCTGGTTCTATTCCCGAAATTAGTCCATGTATAAGTGTTCCCTCTGCCCCCTTGTCCTTGTGGGTGATTGTTTGTTGTGGAGGTTAGTAGCTCGGAGGAGCTCTTGTATTTGGTATCGACGGGAGTATTTTTCCCTTGTGCCTTGTATTTTCCAGTGCACCTGTTTTGTGCCCTGGAGTGTGTTTGACGCATTTCTGCGTAAACCTGTATTTATCGGATTAAAGCCTGTTTCTGTGATTTACCCTCCTGCGCCTGACTCCTTCAACACCACCTTATCACAGTACCAGACACCATTTGGTACCAGAGAGAGTGTAAGGGTCTGGCGGGGATGACATTTCGACCGTCACACCCCCTGCTGGAACAGATTGGGATCAGGAGCCCAGGAAAGGCTTGAGGTTATATATATATATATATATATATATATATATATATATATATATATATATATATATACACTGCTCAAAAAAATAAAGGGAACACTTAAACAACACAATGTAACTCCAAGTCAATCACACTTCTGTGAAATCAAACTGTCCACTTAGGAAGCAACACTGATTGACAATAAATGTCACATGCTGTTGTGCAAATGGAATAGTCAACAGGTGGAAATTATAGGCAATTAGCAAGACACCCCCAATAAAGAAGTGGTTCTGCAGGTGGTGACCACAGACCACTTCTCAGTTCCTATGCTTCCTGGCTGATGTTTTGGTCACTTTTGAATGCTGGCGGTGCTTTCACTCTAGTGGTAGCATGAGACGGAGTCTACAACCCACACAAGTGGCTCAGGTAGTGCAGCTCATCCAGGATGGCACATCAATGCGAGCTGTGTCAAGAAGGTTTGCTGTGTCTGTCAGCGTAGTGTCAAGAGCATGGAGGCGCTACCAGGAGACAGGCCAGTACATCAGGAGACGTGGAGGAGGCCGTAGGAGGGCAACAACCCAGCAGCAAGACCGCTACCTCCGCCTTTGTGCAAGGAGGAGCACTGCCAGAGCCCTGCAAAATGACCTCCAGCAGGCCACAAATGTGCATGTGTCTGCTCAAACGGTCAGAAACAGACTCCATGAGGGTGGTATGAGGGCGCGACGTCCACAGGTGGGGGTTGTGCTTACAGCCCAACACCGTGCAGGACGTTTGGCATTTGCCAGAGGACACCAAGATTGGCAAATTCGCCACTGGCGCCCTGTGCTCTTCACAGATGAAAGCAGGTTCACACTGAGCACATGTGACAGACGTGACAGAGTCTGGAGACGCCGTGGAGAACGTTCTGCTGCCTGCAACATCCTCCAGCATAACCGGTTTGGCGGTGAGTCAGTCATGGTGTGGGGTGGCATTTCTTTGGGGGGCCGCACAGCCCTCCATGTGCTCGCCAGAGGTAGCCTGACTGCCATTAGGTACCGAGATGAGATCCTCAGACCCCCTTGTGAGACCATATGCTGGTGCGGTTGGCCCTGGGTTCCTCCTAATGCAAGACAATGCTAGACCTCATGTGGCTGGAGTGTGTCAGCAGTTCCTGCAAGAGGAAGGCATTGATGCTATGGACTGGCCCGCCTGCTCCCAGACCTGAATCCAATTGAGCACATCTTTGACATCATGTCTCGCTCCATCCACCAACGCCACGTTGCACCACAGACTGTCCAGGAGTTGGCGGATGCTTTAGTCCAGGTCTGGGAGGAGATCCCTCAGGAGACCATCCGCCACCTCATCAGGAGCATGCCCAGGCGTTGTAGGGAGGTCATACAGGCACGTGGAGGCCACACACACTACTGAGCCTCATTTTGACTTGTTTTAAGGACATTACATCAAAGTTGGATCAGCCTGTAGTGTAGTTTTCCACTTTAATTTTGAGGGTGACTCCAAATCCAGACCTCCATGGGTTGATAAATTTGATTTCCATTGATAATTTTTGTATGATTTTGTTGTCAGCACATTCAACTATGTAAAGAAAAAAGTATTTAATAAGATTATTTCATTCATTCAGATCTAGGATGTGTTGTTTAAGTGTTCCCTTTATTATTTTTTTGCAGTGTATATACATATACACTGAGTGCACACATTAGGAACACCTGCTCTTTCCATGACATAGACTAACCAGGTGAATCCAGGTGAAAGCTATGATCCCTTATTGATGTCACTTGTTAAATTCACTTCAATCAGTGTAGATGAAGGGGAGGAGACAGATTAAAGAATACATTTTAGAGTGGCCTTTTATTGTCCCCAGCACAAGGTGCACCTGTGTAGGGATCATGCTGTTTAATCAACTTATTGATATGCCACACCTGTCAGGTGGATGGATTATCTTGGCAAAGGAAAAATGCCCACTAACAGGGATACAAACAAATGTGTGTACAAAATTAGAGAAATAAGCTTTTTGTGCGTATGGAAAATATCTGGGATCTTTTATTTCAGCTCATGAAACATGGGACCAACACAGTTCCGTTTATATTTTTGTTCACAAAAGCATCTAAAAAAAGTTTCTCATGAATTAAACAATGCAACTTTTCTACAAAGACATCTGGGGTCTGTGTGAGTCACACAGTGAAGAGAAAAGCTAGTTGGAAATGTCTTGGCAGTGTGGTGCCTTAGTGCCTAGAGATGTAGAACTCAGCGATCAAAGCCAGAGACCCCGGTGAAGACCCTGTCAGCCTCGCACTTGATCAGACGCTTTATGCAGGGCCCAGCACTGAGAGAGACACAGGCTTTGACAGGCTTTGGGTTCTCAGGGTTCTCTCTCACTCTGTACAATATACTTCCTCCCTCCAAACTGGGCTCACAAGCTCCCTCTTTCCTCTCTCTCTCTCCATCTCTCTGTTTTGTTGAATCTGCATGTTCTTGCTAGGCTGCCGGATGAGGCCCGCTTCGCAGGACAATTCCCGGTAAACAAGCCGCCTATTCGAGCCGTGTTCAGAAAAAACAACAACCCAGACTTCAAAACATTTCATCAGAAGCTTAAGAAACCTTTGAGTCAGAGAGAGAAAGGAAATTACTGGGCGTCTAGACTGATTTACATTCAAGGGTTTGGCAAAGGCAGAGTTTCCCCCCAAACATTTTTGACAGGCTAGGATGCAAATTAACCACGATGCAGACGTTTTGACTGCTCGGTGTGTGTTGAAGTAAGAGGCACTTACATTGGCAGACAGCTGAGACGTGAGGGTCGCAACCTTTTCCTGGGAGGCGTCCAGCTCTCGCCGCAGCTTCCTAATTTGCTGTTTGGGTGGGGAAAAAATAAAATATTACCATGACGATCACGTCTCTCCTAAAAAACCAGGACTGATTGAAAATATATCAGAGCATGCCTATCTTCTGATTCCATCCCTTTACAAGCAAATCTAAATCTGGTGTATCAGCTGCCTTGTAAACATCCATTTGAAAACATTGATGTAAAGTCTCTGTCTCACTGCCACAGCATAAAACAATGGGGTGAATGTAAGTGTGAAGGTAAATGTGGGATTACCGTGGTATTTTGGCCTGTTTGACCCTTGATTGAAAAGAGAAGAATACAATTAACTCTATGATGCATGCTTAGTCCAAACAGAAGATATGGTGAGAGAGAGGTCTGTTATGATGACGACAAAGCAGCATGTTTCCTCACGGTTAGCAGTTTAAACCATTAGCCAATAAGGCATAAGAAAATCTCTCACACATTAACAACAGCACAGTCTTGGACAAATTAGCCAATAGAAGGAAAAAATTGTAAAAGCATCTAAACACATTAGAGTAGTTGTCACTTTGGTAACACTTTCTCCAAACCTGACTGGTATAATGCATTTTTAAAATACATTAAAAAGGCTGAAACATGGTTCTAATAAGTAATGAAGCATTATACCTGTGGGCTTTAACTAAAATGTTAATGTATGGTTCAAACAGAAACATAAAGTAAAAAATGAACTGAAATAAAAGCCAGTGATAACTGAATAGGGTGTGAACTGAAACCAAAGAGTAGGATAAAGGGTGTATTAATGATGAATGAATGTTTGTCCATGACTGTCAGTATGACGTGTGGTAAAGATAATGTTAAAGTGCTGTTTGGTTATATTCATATGGCTGGTTGTTTAAAAGACTGGCCCCATTACAAGCAATGCACCATAGGGTCAAAGAGATTTGACTTGGACACCAAGTCCAAGGTTATATACACAGTTTTATGTTCAGGTCCGCCACTAATAGACTGGATACATATATCACTGTTCGTGCTTTGATTGTTATCTTTGTTATCTTTCATTATGGAGATCTGACCGGACCAGACCAGACCAGACAGACCAGACCAACCGACAGACCAGACATACAGAGACAGACAGGACAGACCAGACCAGACTGACAGACCAGACCAACCGACAGACCAGAGGACCAGAGAGACCAGAGACAGACAGACCAGACATACAGAGACAGACAGGACAGACCAAACCAGACTGACAGACCAGACCAACCGACAGACCAGAGAGACCAGAGACAGACAGACCAGACATACAGAGACAGACAGGACAGACCAGACAGACAGACAGACCAGACCAACCGACAGACCAGAGAGACCAGAGAGACCAGAGACAGACAGACCAGACATACAGAGACAGACAGGACAGACCAGACCAGACTGACAGACCAGACCGACAGACAGACCAGAGAGACCAGAGAGACAGACAGACCAGACCAGAGAGACAGACAGACCAGACAAGAGAGACAGACAGACCAGACAAGAGAGACAGACAGACAGACCAGACAGACAGACAGACAGACCAGAGAGAACAGAGAGACAGACAGACAGACCAGAGAGACAGACAGACGACCAGACCAGACAGACAGACCAGAGAGACAGACCAGACATACAGAGACAGACAGGACAGACCAGACCAGACTGACAGACCTGGGAGACAGACAGACCAGACCAGACCAGACCAGACCAGACAGAGAGAGAGAGAGAGAGAGAGAGAGAGAGAGAGAGAGAGAGAGAGAGAGAGAGAGAGAGAGAGAGAGAGAGAGAGAGAGAGAGAGAGAGAGAGAGAGAGAGAGAGAGAGAGAGAGAGAGAGAGAGAGAGAGAGAGACAGACAGACAGACAGACAGACAGACAGACAGACAGACAGACAGACAGACAGACAGACAGACAGACAGACAGACAGACAGACAGACAGACAGACAGACAGACAGACAGACAGACAGACAGACAGACAGTAAAAAATGAACTGAAATAAAAGCCAGTGATAACTGAATAGGGTGTGAACTGAAACCAAAGAGTAGGATAAAGGGTGTATTAATGATGAATGAATGTTTGTCCATGACTGTCAGTATGACGTGTGGTAAAGATAATGTTAAAGTGCTGTTTGGTTATATTCATATGGCTGGTTGTTTAAAAGACTGGCCCCATTACAAGCAATGCACCATAGGGTCAAAGAGATTTGACTTGGACACCAAGTCCAAGGTTATATACACAGTTTTATGTTCAGGTCCGCCACTAATAGACTACAACCTGATTTTGGATGACAGACAGACAGACAGACAGACAGACAGACAGACAGACAGACAGACAGACAGACAGACAGAACAGACAGAACAGACAGAACAGAGGGAGAGACAGACAGACCAGAGAGACAGACAGACCAGAGAGACCAGAGAGACAGACAGACCAGAGACATTTCGTCCCCCACAAAGCCAAGCCTCTTACCTCAGAATGTGCCTTTTCCTCTGTCTGTTTGGGAGAGAAGACATGTCATTAAGATGTGCAGGAATAAGCCACATTGTATGAACAATGATTCACTCCTGACAGCTTCTTTATGGATGCAATAATCAAATGAATACCCATTGTCATAATGAGTAGATAATTGGGGTTTAGCTTTTGATCGAGAATGATGCAGGAGCCAAAAGGCCATAGATGACGCCAGTAAGTGAAAGCAAATGCAAAGGCAGGTCTTGATGCATCAAATCAAATCGTATTGGTCACATACACATATTTAGTAGATGTTATTGTGGGTGTAGTGAAATCGTTGACTGTGGTGTCATCTCTAAGTCAGGTCAGACTGTATTAAGAACTTACACAACTTTTTATTTTGGCCGTTCAAGTAATATGTAATCGATGTGGCAGGGAGAAGTAACATATTACATTGTATGAATGTATTACAATATATACACTGGTAACATTGGTTGTTTTTTTCACACCAACCAAAAACCTGTGTGAACATCTGCCACATTCAACCAGCATCAGACCATGTGGTGGGCATACAAACACGTTGTCTGTGTGGTGTGGAGAGATCATAGCTGACAGCATCATAGTCTTTACCTTGGCCAGAAAGGAAAGAACCTGGAAGTAAGAAAACGTGGGTTCAAGCTGCGGCAATGGGAAACCATGGCAACTCAACACTTTGCACTGCCCTGAAAACAGGGTGCCGAACTTTTGTGTAAGCCAAGCATTCTCATTGGTTATCATCTATGGCCTTTTGATTTACATCTATATGTTTTGTCTACCTTTATAATGTTGGGCGGAATGATTGGCGTTGTAATGACTTTGGGAAAATGTGTCATGATACTTTTATCATAGTGTTCTTAGTGCAAGATTTTAATCAAATTGCTCTTTATCAGTTGTGTTTATCAGGGTCGTGTTCATTAGGGCGCATCGCAGCAAAATGCTTTGCAACAGAAAACAAGTGTTTCTCATAGGATAGGTTGAAATAGTACCTCCCAGTTTCACAACGTTTTGTGCCTATTGAACACGCCCCAGGTGTTGAGTGATAACAGATGAGATAAAACAAAACTGATGACCAGAGATGAGAAGAAATGATAAAATAGCAAACAGAAAAGTATAGGATCAAATTCAAATCATAACTGACATAACTATTATAGTAATGGAAACACATAAACATGAAATTAAAACTAAAATATTAAAATATTAACACAATCAAACATCAACACAATGAAATGAGGAATAAACAATAATTGCTTGCTGTCTTTCTGCCCCAATAGGAATACTTTCAAAACAAGTCTCTGAAATCAGTGAAAGTCTAAACTCGTCTCGAGGCCTTTCTATAACTTTCTGCTGGGGAGGAAAGAGGTGGAGAGAGCCAGTAATCGATACTCTTCCTCAACTGATCTGCCTTCTCATTGAGTTTGACTGCAGCTGGAGTGTTGCCTGTTGCAAAAAAAAATCCACACCTTCACCGAGCTTGGATTTGCCTAAATCACCTTGGATGCACTGCTAAAATATATATAAAATAATGATATATAGCCATTTATATACCTAGTTATTATTGAAGAATGTAAGTTATAAAGTACAACTGTTCTACCCCATCATAACCCAAAATATGTTAAAAAATATTACTCTGATTTCATGTCCTTTCATCCATAACTCCAGCCTTAGCTTTATAGCAAAAAATTACATATTGTCTCCTAAAATAATTCTAGGCTAATGACAATCAACCGACACCACACACACTACCCATGGCTGCCATAAGCATGATTGCCTAAATGTTTGTTTGTGTGTGTTGGGAGAAAACAATGCTACTTACCGCAGAGTACAGGGAGGAGGTGCTGGAGACCAGCGACAGTGAGGATCCATGGACTAGAGATAGAGAGAAAGAGAGAGAGAGAGAGGAGAGAGAGGGGAGAGAGAGAGGAGAGAGGGAGGGAGAGAGAGAGATAGAGGAGAGAGAGGGGAAGATAGAGGAGAGAGAGAGAGAGATAAAGGAGTGAGAGGAGATATATATATATAGAGAGAGAGAGATAGAGGAGAGAGAGGGGAAGATAGAGGAGAGAGAGAGAGAGATAAAGGAGAGAGAGGAGAGATAGAGAGAGAGAGAGAGAGAGAGAGAGAGAGAGAGAGAGAGAGAGAGAGAGAGAGAGAGAGAGAGAGAGAGAGAGAGAGAGAGAGAGAGAGAGAGAGAGAGAGAGAGAGAGAGAGAGAGAGAGAGAGAGGGGAAGATAGAGGAGAGAGAGGGGAGATAGAGAGAGAGAGAGAGAGAGAGAGAGAGAGAGAGAGAGAGAGAGAGAGAGAGAGAGAGAGAGAGAGAGAGAGAGAGAGAGAGAGAGAGAGAGAGATAGAGGAGAGAGATAGGGGAGAGAGAGGGGAGATAGAGGAGAGAGAGGGGAGATAGAGGAGAGAGAGAGAGAGAGAGAGAGGGGGGAAGATAGGGGAGAGAGAGGGGAGATAGGGGAGAGAGAGGGGAGATAGAGGAGAGAGAGGGGAGATAGAGGAGAGAGAGGGGAGATAGAGGAGAGAGAGCGAGAGAGAGAGAGGGGAAGATAGAGAGAGAGAGAGAGAGAGAGAGAGAGAGAGAGAGAGAGAGAGAGAGAGAGAGAGAGAGAGAGAGAGAGAGAGAGAGAGGGGGAAAGATAGAGGAGAGAGAGGGGAGAGAGGGGAGAGAGAGAGAGAGAGAGAGAGAGAGAGAGAGAGAGAGAGAGAGAGAGAGAGAGAGAGAGAGAGAGAGAGAGAGAGAGGGAGGAATTAAGAACATAACCTGTGGTCCTGTAATGGTACACAAATAGCCCCATCTCATCTGCATGTAAAAGTAGCATATTCTAATGGCATGTGTGTGACGGTGTACTAATGAAGTATTCGTTTGGATAATTCAATAAAAGGCCCTAGTCATTGACTAGTAACATTACTTTCAAGTGGCACTGTCACATTACCAAAATGTTGACTGAAACACCAACCTCTTTAAAAAGAGAAGCAGATAAAAGCTGGGTTCCTAGTCTGGTGCATTTTCAGCTGAGAGCTCAACCCTGACTATCACTTCTTCTTGGTCTAAGCAGAGTGTCCCACAGACAAGTTATTTATATATATATATATAATATTAATATATGCCATTAAGCAGACTACTTTAAGTCACTTTTTATCCAAAGTAGTACTTGTATACATTATTGTATGGGTGGCACCAGCGGGAATCGGAAACCCACGATCCTGGCGTTGCTGGCGTCCTGCTCTACCAACTGAGCCATACAGGACCACAGTCTGGGCCTACCTTCGTCGGTGCTGTCCCTGAAGGAGCCAGAGCGGCTCATGCCCCGGGGTCTGTCCTCCAGAGAGGTGGCGCTGCCCCCCAGGTGGGCTTCTCCATACAGGTCAAAGGAGTCCTGGGCAGGGATGCTGTTGGAGCGACTCATACTGCTTGGTCCTGGCAGGTTGTAGGGTGACAGATTGGTGGGGCTCACTGGGGGAGAAAACACATACGCACACGCACACACACACACACGCACACACACGCACACGCACACGCACACACACACGCACACACACGCACACACACACACACACACACACACACACACACACACACACTCATACACTGACATATTCTACCTCATCAATAATTGGTATCTTTTTCTGTGTTGTCCTCCAGATGAACAGATATCAATAGTGTATATGAAGCTGGATCTCTAGTATGATATGATTATAGTAAAATGACACTGTTTTGATGGTGGTGGGCGTACGCAGGTTGGAGTAGTGATATTTGGAGTAGTGATATTTGGAGTAGTGACATTTGGAGTAGTGGTATTTGGACTAGTGGTATTTGGAGTAGTGGTATTTGGAGTAGGGCTTACACAGGTTGGAGTAGTGGTATTTGGAGTAGTGGTATTTAGAGTAGTGATATTTGGAGTAGTGATATTTGGAGTAGTGATATTTGGAGTAGTGGTATTTGGAGTAGTGGTATTTTGAGTAGTGGTATTTGGAGTAGTGCTTACACAGGTTGGAGTAGTGGTCTTTGGAGTAGTGGTATTTGGAGTAGTGGTATTTGGAGTAGTGATATTTGGAGTAGTGGTATTTGGAGTAGGGCTTACACAGGTTGGAGTAGTGGTATTTGGAGTTGGGCTTACGCAGGTTGGAGTAGTGGTATTTGGAGTAGGGCTTACGCAGGTTGGAGTAGTGGTATTTGGAGTAGGGCTTACGCAGGTTGGAGTAGTGGTATTTGCTGGTGCTTGTGCATGCGACTCCAGGGGGGGAGAGAGGGGACTGACTCCCCGTGTCCTGTAGCCCCCCAGTGGAATGAGAGCGCAGCCACTCCTTCCCCTCCTCATGGGACGTCTGTCTGGACGAGGGAGGGTACCTAGAGAGGACATGGTATACGTCAACTTGTGGCACCACTGATTCAACATGGCATCTATTGAACCATGCACCTGCGTTATCCACATATCATGATCACATGACCGGAGTGTGGTGACAAATATATTCACTAACTCATGCATAGTTATGTACGTACACACAGTGCTTGACTTGGACTGAAATAGGTTCTGGTACTCTGTTTATATATAGGTGCCGGAACACCACAATATTTATAAGTCAATATTCTAAAAGAGGTGCTGGATCTCAAGCAGTATTGCATTGGAGGAAGGTGCCAGAGTTCTGGTGTGTTCCGCCCAAATCGAGCTCTGCGAACACAGACACACACACATGCATCCACCCACACACAGTCACGGCCAACCATCCATCTATGTGCAAGCATGCACGCACACCCACACACATGATCAAAGACACTGTCAGACTTTGCTCTCCTCATCTCTAGCGGTTCCTAGCAGGGGGAGTGTTATCTAAGTGCTTGATAGGCAGCCATATTTAATCCTTAAAGGAAGATAATTGAGTTCATGCTCATCCTTTCAACACTGAAGCTCATAACAGACCTCTGTTCTGTCTGTCATACTAATACCCAACTCTGAATTCTTTCAGACAAAGAAAGGTACACTGATTGACATCTAATGCCAGTAAAAGGTATTGAATGTTATATAATGTACAGGCGTCTGCATGTTCGACTTCAAATAAAATGGTCTCTTTTTCACATAATTGTCCATTGATTTTGAATTCCACTTGGAGTTCAAAGAGGAGAAAACGCTTCAATCAGAGTATGTTTTGAAGTCTGCTTAATGTGCATTTAAAACTGAGCATTGAATGCATGAATATCATGGCCATTTAGCTATTCTCTGGCTTGAAAAAAGGCAATTTGTTGCTTTGAATCCCTCTGGGCTCGAAAACAAAGGCAGGGGCAAGAAATACAACCCACTACTAAACTGCCGAGCAGCTTCTGAGATCAATAGAAATAAACTGACTCCACGCCTGCTGTGAAAGAAAACGTATTTCCTTTCATCAGCTAAATCTCCTAAAACAAATGTCACACAAAATGCTAAATGTCATTATGCAACACTGCTTTCCTACAACAACATGTCATTAGACACAAAGGTGATTTTGGCAGTTAGAAAGACATGTCTGAATGAAATGTGAGAATGAATGAAATGACAAAAGAAGGAAACCCCAAAAGGACAACACATGAGTGATGAGTTACCTCAGTCCCTTTTTGGGGAGTGTGTTTCTGTCAAGAGGCATGCTGTTAAGACACAGAGAACGAAAACATTAGAATTACCTACAGGTGTAGAATCTTAATTTGATCACCCTGTTGTTGCACAGCAGGAAATGCAAACTTGTAGTGTATTTGAGGTTTGAAAAGGCTTCTTAAGTTTGTAATTTCCACTTTGTTGCAGGATTATTTTCCTGCTGTGAAAAACGGGTCAAATTAAGATCCTACAGTCGTGGTCAAAAGTTTTGAGAATAACACAAATACTAATTTTCACAAAGTCTGCTGCCTCAGTTTTGATGATGGCAATTTGCATATACTCCAGAATGTCATGAAGAGTGATCAGATGAATTGCAATTCATTTAGGCAATGAAAATGAACTTAATCCCCAAAAAACATTTCCACTGCATTCAGCCCTGCCACAAAAGGATCAGCTGCCGTCATGTCAGTGATTCTCTCGTTAACACAGGTGAGAGTGTTGACGAGGACAAGGCTGGAGATCACTCTGTCATGCTGATTGAGTTAGAATAACAGACTGGAAGCTTTAAAAGGAGGGTGGTGCTTGAAATCATTGTTCTTCCTCTGTTAACCATGGTTAACTGCAAGGAAACACGTGCCGTCATCATTGCTTTGCACAAAAAGGGCTTCACAGGCAAGGATATTGCTGCTAGTAAGATTGCACCTAAATCAACCATTTATCGGATCATCAAGAACTTCAAGGAGAGAGGTTCAATTGTTGTGAAGAAGGTGTCAAGGCTCCCAAGAAAGTCCAGCAAGCGCCAGGACCGTCTCCTAAAGTTGATTCAGCTGCGGGATCGGGGCACCACCAGTGCAGAGCTTGCTCAGGAATGGCAGCAGGCAAGTGTGAGTGCATCTGCACGCACAGTGAGGCGAAGACTTTTGGAGGATGGCCTGGTGTCAAGAAGGGCAGCAAAGAAGCCACTTCTCTCCAGGAAAAACTTCAGGGACAGACTGATATTCTGCAAAAGGATACAGGGATTGGACTGCTGAGGACTGGGGTAAAGTCATTTTCTCTGATGAATCCCCTTTCCGATTGTTTGGGGCAAGGTGAGCGCTACCATCAGTCCTGTGTCATGCCAACAGTAAAGCATCCTGAGACCATTCATGTGTGGGGTTGCTTCTCAGCCAAGGGAGTGGGCTCACTCACAATTTTGCCTAAGAACACAGCCATGAATAAAGAATGGTACCAACACATCCTCCGAGAGCAACTTCTCCCAACCATCCAAGAACAGTTTGGTGACGACCAATGCCTTTTCCAGCATGATGGAGCACCTTGCCATAAGGCAAAAGTGATAACTAAGCGGCTCGGGGAACAAAACATCAACATTTTGGGTCCATGGCTAGGAAACTCTCCAGACCTTAATCCCATTGAGAACTTGTGGTTGATCCTCAAGAGGCGGGTGGACAAACAAAAACCCACAAACTCCAAGCATTGATTATGCAAGAATGGGCTGCCATCAGTCAGGATGTGGCCCAGAAGTTAATTGACAGCATGCCAGGGCGGATTGCAGAGGTCTTGAAAAAGAAGGGTCAACACTGCAAATATTGACTCTTTGCATAAACTTAATGTAATTGTCAATAAAAGCCTTTGACACTTATGGAATTCTTGTAATTATACTTCAGTATACCATAGTAACATCTGACAAAAATATCTCATAACACTGAAGCAGCGAACTTTGTGAAGACCAATACTTGTGTCATTCTCAAAACTTTTGACCACGACTGTACATCTATAAGAACACATGTTGAGATAGATTCAATTCACATCTATTGATTGATAGAACACACATTTTCTAAGGTGAGAATGCTTAAGGACAATCACTACAATGGGCAATGTTACCCGAGACATAGGACTAATAGAAACATTCCTTCATTCCATTCCAACCATTACAATATCTCTTCCCATCAGCCACCACTGATGTGCATGTTACACCCGCTGGCCAGGAAACTAATGGAGTTACATTGTTCTACATTGGGACTCACCCCTCAGAGAGCGTGGACTTGACGCTGGCCGTGCGGGTGACTTTGGGGCCGTGGTGGTACCCCAGCAGCAGGTCGATGGACTCGGAGCTGGTGTGCAGACTGGTCATGCTCTGGCAGCTCAGTGTGTCCTTACTGCCAGAGCATGCCGACGAGCTGCTGAGGTTGGTGGGCCAGGGGCGGGCGTTAGAGGGAAGCGAGAGGCCTGACGCCGGGCTGGAGGCAGGCGAGTCCATGCTCAGGTCTGGGGCCTTGCCATAAAGCGGGCTGCTAGCCCCGCTCTGCCCGCCTGCGCTGCCCAGGCTCCCTGTGCCCGAGGAGGGCGAGTCCAGGCTAGCTTGGCGTGCCAATGTGCCATGAGGGCTGCCCAACGCAGAGGGGCACTTGCCTGAGTCGGGTGTGCCTGGGGTACTGGCCTTGCTACTGGCTTTGGTGCCAAACAACCTGGCAGAGAGAGAAACAGATGGCTCCATTCACTTACAGACTATCTATGGCAATCATGATCCCCTCGAAGACTGATCTAACTCAGTCTCTAGGTTGAGAACTAGGTTGTTTGATATAGAACAGTAATACATTTACTTGATTACACCAAGGAAATAGGAGCTTGGGAAAAGTTAGAATTCCGCTCAACATTGCCCCTCCCCTATCTTCATCCCCTCTCATAAGCCTACCATATTATTTTTCAGATAGACACTATGAAGAAGTACACCTTCCCTACTGCCTCCGCTAGACTATGTCTGCATCCCAAATGGCACCATATTCCTTAAATTGTGCACTACTTAGTACACTACTTAGGACCAGAGCCCTATGGGAATAGGGTGCCAGTTGAGACGCGACCTCAGCCGGAGCTCTCAGTGATTTGCATTCAGTCAGCATTGCCCCATTTCCATTCCGTACATGTGATCAGCCAATCTGTCTGTCTGGTCACTCAGCAACACATATGTTGTTCACAGGTCCTTCCTGTCGTGTCTGACGTGGGGCTGCCATCAAACGGGCTATCAATTAATAGGTGACTCTCTCTAAGGGGTACACGCACAAATCAAAAACGCACTCTGCGCCTCGACAGGTCGGACGGCGCGGCCGTGTCCGGACACGCCTTGTGAGCGCACCTAACTATTGAGACAGGGGTTCGCGAGCGGAATAGCTTTCTTTCTGTCAGCTATAAATCAAGTCCAGTGAATCAGTTTAGCCTGACTTGAATGGCAAATCATCTAATGTTCATCTTGAGAGAAATGCCGTCAGTGTCTGTGATGACATCTACCGAACAGCAGGGGGCAACCTTTGCCTCCCCGGCTCTGAAGCCCAATGAACAAACTCAGACCAATGTTTCTGTGCTGGAATGATTTAGTGTCTAATGTTCATTTTATAGTTCTTATTACCTAAAAAATATATAAATATATGAGACTTCGGAATGATAACTCTGCGCCGCTTCAGAGAAGAGGTGAAACTCTGCCTCTAATTCTGACAGCACCAAGAACACCTCTATCTATCAGTAACATCTTGAAGCTGAGAAACAACATTGCACCTCACAGACAACACTTCATTATTCTGTGGTGGCCTCGAGCATGCCGTCGGTGAGAGTACCGAGGGAACAACAAGCTACCCTCCACCTTTATAACAGAGATGAAAAATGGCAGCTGCTTGGCTATGTTTTCAAGCTCTTCTATGAGTGCAGGGGAAACCAAGTGAGCATTGTTGACTGACCTGCGGAAGGTAGGCGAGGCGATGTCCGGGTACTTGGACCCTGGTTGCCTGAGGCCAGACTGGCCCGTGGAGGTGGGGTTGGCCTTGGGGGAGGTGGATAAACCTGCTGGGTCCTGGTCCGACACGGCTACTTTCTCCTTGTCCGTCTGGTTGATGGTGATGGGGATAGGGCTGGAGCGCCCCGAGCCCACCTTCCCAGCGTCCCTCCGCTTGGCCCCCGTGGCGCCCCCCCCTCCTCCAGCCGACTTGCCGCTGACGTTGGAATCGATGCTGCTGGAACTGGAGCGGTGGCCGCTGCGCCCCACCACCCCCCCGCTGGAGGACTTGGCCGGCCGGGGCAGAGAGCGGTACTGGAGGGGCACCTTGGAGCCTCCGCAGCCCATCAGCACCCCATCGTCCTGGGGCTGGGAGCCGTCCAGGCTGGTCTTGCGGCCTCCGCTGATCCCTGTCCCCTTGCCTATAGCCGAAGACTTGGGCACCTTCCCCAGGGTGGCGGAGCCGCTGGCCAGGGTGGCACCACTGGACGTGATGAGGGCACCGGAGGGGGGGCTGGCCATCTTTTTATAGCCGAACGACCCAGTGGTGGGGGGGCGGGCGATGCCCGATGGTGGTTTCTTGCCCTCGTCGCCACTGCTCTTGCCAGCGTCGGAGGGCGAGCGCTGGATGCCAGCGGAGGTCTTGGAGGGGGCCTTGCACTTCTCTGAGGCCTTTGCGTCATCAGTTTTACCTGTCGATACGAAGGCCAGTCATTAACAAGCTGGCAAACACCTTGCCCTCTGCAAACTGCTGGGTACTGAATAATTTTGCTAGGACCTCGCAGAGGGGAGGCGGACCTCGCAGTTTATTTGTAAATAACGGGACTCATCTTCGACATCACCTGCAGGGCTACAGGGCAGGTGTGCCAAATGACTTTACATTTGGCTAACATTTTACAACTCTTTTCACAAAGCTCAGCTAAAATAGAAAGCCACACTAATCCAAACATAAGAAGACTTGCTGAGCAAACCAAAACACGATGGAGAAAAAGCTAAAGTAAAACGGAGAAACGCCAAACATTACCGAGGGCCTCAAAGGGCAACGGCACTGGTTTCTTAATGACTAATCTGATTGGCCGAAATCTTTGACCCTGTTATCTAATCAATGTCAAACTGGAACACATCAACAACTGAAATTCATTGATCAATTAAGCTAGGATGGACATTTCCTGGACTTAATATCAACCAGACAGGCAGTTTGACTGAATGAATGACCAGTCAGAAAATAATCTACACCACCATCAATCCTCAGTTAGACTTGGGCCCTGTTCAAATAGGTCAGAAATACATCCTTCCTACCTTCCTTGAAGTAATCACAGATCTGAATCGGTTGGATTGGTGAACGTAATATGGTGGTAACTTTGGAAACACCTATCCAATCACTTATAGATCTGTGCTCACCTCAAGGAAACAAGGAAGGATGCATTTCTAAAGTATTCAAACAGGGCCATGGTAGAAAGAAATAAGCGAGCTCCGAAGTAGATAGAAGAAGTAGGGCGGGTCCTACCAGGGGTTTTGAGGGTGGTGCTGGTGCCTTTGGTCCGGGGGGGCGTGATGCCCACCTGGGCGGTCATACCCCTCCTCCAGGAGCCAGTCTGGGACATGGGCAGGCCCGTCTTCTGCCCGTGATCCTCGCCGCACTGCCCCGCTGGCGAGGAGGAAGAGGAGGAGGAAGAAGGCTTCCACTTTAAACCGGGCTCCATGCTGACATCCAGCTCCTCGTCCACCTTCTTCAGATCTTCAGCTCCGGCCCAGCTGCTGCTGATCTCCTGCTCCACATGCTGGAGTGTGTCCCCCTAGGTCAGTCACATACACACACCTTTATTTTACTATCCTTGTGGGGACCAACACATTTATTCCCATTCAGAATCCTATTTTCCCTAACCCCTAACTCCTAATCCCTAATTCCTAACCCCTAACTCCTAACCCCTAACCCCTAACCCCTAACCCCTAACACCTAACTCCTAACCCCTAACCCCTAACTCCTAACCCCTAACCCCTAACCCCTAACCCTAAAATAGCCCTTTTCCTTGTTTTAGTATCCTTATGAGGACTTCTGGTCCCCACAAAGATAGTAAAACCAAACCACACACACACACACCATACAGTATGAGTAAGCCACCTGACAGATGGTGAATCCTCCCTCACTAGCTACACCAACAGTCTCTTAAGAGATCAATCTGTTGAGGTTTCCACAAGGCAAACATACTTGGCTATTTTTACCATGCTCCCTGAACACTGCACAAGGAGTGTGTTCCGCTGTACATTTCCATTGGCTTGCTCTCTTGAAAGCCAAGGAAAACTAAGTAAATAGATTAATTTCCAGACTACAGTGATATACCTCATTGTTGCACATACAAAAAAAGAATGGCAGACGTCCTTGTTTTAATTGAAGCAAGTGCAAAGACAGTGGTGCTTCAGTATCATTACTCATAGTTAGTTCAATGTCTGGAAGCATGGATATTCTCTCTTCTTGTTCATTTCCAAGAGAATAAACAGGAGATAGGCTCCTACCCTATGGACAAGTCTACTTCATTCATTTACACTCCATGGTGCACTGTACCTGGGATGCCTTGTTCTTGCGTGGTGCCGATGTGACGGCGGGGTAGGTGGGCGTGTTCAGATCGTCTGTGCTGACGTTGTCTACAGTGTCACTGAGACCGCTGCTGACCGAACTGCTGTCATCCCAACTACGAGAGAGAGAGAGAAAGAGGGAGCAGGAGAGAGGGAGAGAGAGAGGGAGAGAGAGGGGGGGGTGTCAGAGATGATTGATAAAGACAGAAGCCATCCATCTTCCTAGCATATCAATCTTTCATTCCATTTAGTCATCCCTCCACTAATACCAACTCTCCTCTCCTCTCCTCCACCCTTACAGTCCCTTCAGGTAAACAGATATGTGTATCTCTGCACTGTGTAAAAGATAAACCCTATCCAACCTGCAGGTACTGCACTCGGCACACTGGTGTAGGGTGAAGTTGCCCTAGACGCTGATCTTGGGTCAGTTTTACATTTCCCCGACTAATGGTTAACTTAATGATTGGTGGAGGGGAAGCTGGTCCTAGATCTGTACCTAGGGGAAACTTCACCACGAGGCGCACTATGCATTGTACCTGGACCTGGCTTCCTATCATGCTACCTTAATGAAACCTACCCAGTCCCTACGGAGCCACGAGATATGCCGGAAACAAGCAATCTCTGTCGTGGTGGGGTGATTCGCTCAATTTCCAATCACCTCCTCTCTCCACCACTGTCGTTGATCATTTATCCTCTCTAATTAGTACATTGAGTGGCGGTGCCCCTCTTTAAATCTTCATTAGGCTATTGATTTCTGGGTATTGTGTTTTTTTTGGGATCCTGGGATAATTTCTCAACAAATCAAATCACATTTATTTATAAAGCCCTTTTTACATCAGAAGACGTCACAAAGGGATTATGCAGAAACCCAGCCTAAAACCCCAAACAGCAAGCAATGCAGAGGTAGAAGGAAAAACTCCCTAGAAAGGCAGGAACCTATGAAGAAACCTAGAGAGGAACCAGGCTCTGAGGGGTGGCCAGTCCTCTTCTGGCTGTGCCGGGTGGAGATTATAACAGTACATGGCCATTAAGCTCAGATTGTTCTTCAAGATGTTCAAACTTTCATAGATGACCAGCAGGGTCAAAACATGACTGTATATGGGATGTAACCTCCCGAGTGGCGCAGGGGTCTAGCTGTGCCACTAGAGATCCTGGTTCGAATCCAGGCTCTGTCGTAGCCGGCCGCGACCGTGAGACCCATGGGGCGGCGCACAATTGGCCCAGCGTCGTCCAGGGTAGGGGAGGGAATGGCCGGCAGGGATGTAGCTCAGTTGGTAGAGCATGGCGTTTGCAACGCCAGGGTTGTGGGTTCGATTCCCACGGGGGGCCAGTATTCAAAATAATGTATGCATTCACTAACTGTAAGTTGCTCTGGATAAGAGTGTCTGCTAAATAAAAAAAACTAAACAAATGTATGGATCATAACTATATATGGGATGTATGGATCATAACTATATATGGGATGTATGGATCATAACTATATATGGGATGTATGGATCATAACTATATATGGGATGTATGGATCATAACTATATATGGGATGTATGGATCATAACTATATATGGGATGTATGGATCATAACTATATATGGGATGTATGGATCATAACTATATATGGGATGTATGGATCATAACTATATATGGGATGTATGGATCATGACTATATACGGGATGTATGGATCATAACTATATACGGGATGTATGGATCATAACTATATATGGGATGTATAGATCATAACTATATATGGGATGTATGGATCATAACTATAAATGGGATGTGTGGATCATGACTATATATGGGATGTATGGATCATGACTATATATGGGATGTATGGATCATAACTATATATGGGATGTATGGATCATGACTATATATGGGATGTATGGATCATAACTATATATGGGATGTATGGATCATAACTATATATGGGATGTATGGATCATAACTATATATGGGATGTATGGATCATAACTATATATGGGATGTATGGATCATGACTATATATGGGATGTATGGATCATAACTATATATGGGATGTATGGATCATGACTATATATGGGATGTATGGATTATGACTATATATGGGATGTATGGATCATGACTATATATGGGATGTATGGATCATAACTATATATGGGATGTATGGATCATGACTATATATGGGATGTATGGATCATGACTATATATGGGATGTGTGGATCATAACTATATACGGGATGTATGGATCATGATTGTATATGGGATGTATGGATCATAACTATATATGGGATGTATGGATCATAACTATATATGGGATGTATGGATCATGACTATATATGGGATGTATGGATCATGACTATATATGGGATGTATGGATCATGACTGTTTACGGGATGTATGGATCATGATTGTATATGGGATGTATGGATCATGACTGTATATGGGATGTATGGATCATGACTATGTATGGATCATGACTGTTTACGGGATGTATGGATCATGACTATATACGGGATGTATGGTTCATGACTGTATATGGGATGTATGGATCATGACTGTTTATGGGATGTATGGATCATGATTGCATATGGGATGTATGGATCATGACTATGTATGGATCATGACTGTTTACGGGATGTATGGATCATGACTATATACGGGATGTATGGATCATGACTGTATATGGGATGTATGGATCATGACTGTTTACGGGATGTATGGATCATGATTGTATATGGGATGTATGGATCATGACTATGTATGGATCATGACTGTATATGGGATGTATGGATCATGACTATATACGGGATGCATGGATCATGACTGTATATGGGATGTATGGATCATGACTGTTTACGGGATGTATGGATCATGATTGTATATGGGATGTATGGATCATGACTGTATATGGGATGTATGGATCATGACTATGTATGGATCATGACTGTTTACAGGATGTATGGATCATGACTATATACGGGATGTATGGATCATGACTGTATATGGGATGTATGGATCATGACTGTTTACGGGATGTATGGATCATGATTGTATATGGGATGTATGGATCATGACTGTATATGGGATGTATGGATCATGACTATGTATGGATCATGATTGTATATGGGATGTATGGATCATGACTATATACAGGATGTATGGATCATGACTATGTATGGATCATGACTGTATATGGGATGTATGGATCATGACTATATACGGGATGTATGGATCATGACTGTTTACGGGATGTATGGATCATGATTGTATATGGGATGTATGGATCATAACTGTATATGGGATGTATGGATCATGAGTGTATATGGGATGTATGGATCATGACTGTATATGGGATGTATGGATCATGACTATGTATGGATCATGATTGTATATGGGATGTATGGATCATGACTATATACAGGATGCATGGATCATGACTGTTTACGGGATGTATGGATCATGACTGTTTACGGGATGTATGGATCATGACTGTATATGGGATGTATGGATCATGACTATATACGGGATGTATGGATCATGACTGTTTACGGGATGTATGGATCATGATTGTATATGGGATGTATGGATCATGACTGTATATGGGATGTATGGATCATGACTGTATATGGGATGTATGGATCATGACTGTTTACGGGATGTATGGATCATGACTGAATATGGGATGTATGGATCATGACTGTATATGGGATGTATGGATCATGACTGTATATGGGATGTATGGATCATGTTAGCATTACATCATTGGGTGGTTTTGACCTTGTTATTATCAGACCTGGGTTCAAATACTATTTAAAATCTTTCAAATACTTTGAGTGTTTGTTTGAGCCTGGCCGGAGTGCGGGTAGGGTGGGTTTTTCAGTTTTGCAACTATTCTATCGGTTCCATTGCGTCAGGCAAGCGGAATCAAGCCCAGATAAAGTATTTGAAATGACTAAATAGTATTTGAACACTGGTCCGGTTATTATGCAGGTGATGTGCCCAGAAGCCCTAAACATAGGCCATATGGTTCAACCAGTGATCATTTCTGCACACATGTTTAATTACCGCAGCTCCAGAGATTGGGGATCTCCAGGAATATGTTTCAGTCATGTCCAATCCCATTTTCTCCTATCACACCTAATAAATCCCCCTCAATAATAATGCATTAGTTCTCTCTCCCTCTGAGGCTCACGCACAACACACACACACACACACACACACACACACACACACACACACACACACACACACACACACACACACACACACACACACACACACCCTGGATGGTTGCCATGCCAATCTGTGTGTGTATGTCTCTCTAGCCTTAATTAACATTGGGAAACTGAGTCTCAGAGGAAAATGCAGCCGATTTGACCCACCACAGCTACAGTCATACATACAGGGAACTAAAGCAATACAACAAATGAACCAACAACGTGTAGGAACCTAATCAAGTGTCTAAGAGATGAAAGAGGAGAGGATATAACCTGCTCAAGGACATCAAACATTTATCCCTGATGTATTGTAGTCTCAATTCAATCATATGTGACTGAACAACTGTCCTCCACCACATATGGGAGATGACATTACGGAGATGACATTACGGAGATGACATTACGGAGATGACAGATCAGAAATGACATCCAATTCCTTAGAAAATTGAATCAGTTCTCATTGCTAGGATAGTTTGCTAATTACATTTTTGTCACGTGAACATTAATTCTGACATCTGTAATTCATCCAAGACAAAGATGAAACCCAAAGACAGGCTCAAAATGAGAAAATAATGAGTTGTATGAAAGGCCCACAATGGGTGTTGGGAGAGATGTGTGGGTGTTCCTCTGAAAGATATAGCAGTGTGGACGTGCACGGGTGCGTTCTCCCTAGAAAATATGTCCTTATTGATTTTTCCAGCCTCTCATATCAGCATTGGATAACACCAAGCGTTTAAATATCAAGTTCACAGTTGGTTATACAACAATACAAATCATTCCCTTTTGCAACGCTAACAGGGTGTGTCTGTTAAGAAGACAGGGATATTGCTAACAGAGTAGGAAAGGTATTGTTCATAGCACTATTTACTTACTGTACTGTATTTAGAGTTGGAAACAATTTCGATTTGAGCAAAAGTTTGAAGTGTACAAATGGAATCCCTGACATTTAATGGGATTTCTTAGCCCCTCCATCTTTTTGCAAAATAGGTATCTGAACAAATAAATGGAAACTAGAAATTGCCTATGGCCTGTGTCTGGAATGGATCCCATTTCACGATAACCAATTTCTCATTCTGCCATTTCATTTCTCCCCAAACTCTATTATTAGGAGGAAGTCTCAATGAGGACTGTGCCCAGGCTCAGTGATTGAATCATCATGTGTGAAGATGCAAATCTTCACCAGAAACATTTACTCACTTCCTCAATGTTTTAATTGATGTTGGTATTGATTGTTCGCTTCAAGGGGCCTAGATGTTATTTTCATTACACATTCTCTACAATATTACAAGCATACTACCATCTACATCTCTACAGTTGATTCATTGTGTCTAGGTTGAGAATGTTGTAGGCGGTAATTGGCCACACCCCTCGTTAAGTCCTGATTCAGGACAGGTGCTTAGTAGCATCGGTTAAATGGCATCAGTTGAGCTGAGACTTTCCACTGAGTATGTTTATATGCACACTAATAATTCAATAACAAACTGATTCTGGCAATAGGCCATGCTTATCTTAATCAGTGTAAGGTCATAATCTAAGTAAGCAGCATACTCTGATTAAAACACCTAGATTTTTTTGCAATCTTTCGAATTTTAGGTATTCACAATCTGAGTATTCACAATAATCATAGTATTGTGTGCATGTAGACGTACCCATTGTCTGGGACAGAAATATATGGGGCTTCTGTGTAGCTAAACTATCAAGCTAGTTTGCATCCCATTAAAAGCCTGGATGTATTTACATCAAATCAATCAGAGTGGTTACTTTGTGAACAAGCCATTTCAAAGATCAGAAGCTACTCATCAAACGTGTAATTGTTATTTCACCACAAGAGCTGCAATGATCTCAAACAAAAATCAAATGGTGCTTAAAGTGAAAATGGCTATGCATCTTTTCCCCAATAGGATTCTACAAAGACAAGGAAATCGATAGCCTCCTAACCTTGCCTGGAAGTTGTTACGATGAGCTTCAGCATCCAAAGCACTTGTGGTGGCTGACAGTGACTTTCCATTCCCAGAATGCAACGTGGAGAGATAAACTTCTGACTCCGCGATGATGGCACTCAGGATCAAGAATACACCCGGGGCTAACGCTTGCGTTTCCATAGTGACAGCAGCTTTTGTCAGGTCACCTCGTATTTCTACTTAGATGTGCCCCTCTGAAAATAAAGAAACCTGTCCTGTTGTTCCAGGAGCCGGCTCCAGACATAAGCAACATAAGCGGTCGCTTAGGGCCCCAGGTCGCTAGGGGGCCCCCAACACGTTTATAATCTCAGTCGGCGTCTCAACTTACTGTTGAGAGTTAGAATCGAAAAATACACAAGGTGCAAGTTCGAAATGTGGTTGTACGTCAGCAATTATTCTGTTGTTATGTCAGTCACTGACAGTCACTCAATAAGCCATGTCAGCTACCAATTTTTAGATTGGTAAAAATCTAGCCACCTATCTAAACTTGTAATAATCATGGCCGAATACCGACCGACCGGTCATGCAGGGCACGTGCTCAGGGGCCCTGACCTCCAGGGGGCCCCCATTGATTTTGTTAGTCACTCTCACTCAGATATCACTAACATGGCATAAGTCATGGCAAAATGTGTAGAATTACAGGAAATTAGCTTTTAAACTGAAATAAATCTCGCTTAGGGACTCTAAAAGGCTAGAGCCGGCACAGTGTTCTTCACAACTATAATACCAACAGGGGGAATGTGATGTCAATTTCCTAAACTTCTCCAGAGACCAGACATCCTTGGGTGACAGACAGGAAGAGGGCAGACAGAGACACGTTTAAGTCTGCGTCCAAAATGGCACCCTTTTCCCTAAATAGTGCACTACTTGTACCACAGTAGTGCACTATAAGGGAATAGGGTGCCATTTGGGATGTATATAAGGATATAAATCCATCACCGTCTCAAGGGACTTGGTAGCATACCAAAAGCACCGTTTTGGGAAGTGATGAGAGACCGGCCCTTAGATGACTTGCATCTCCTTTCTGATGATCAATACCTTTGGATTACTGCGTAGGCAACTGGGCCAGAACACTAAGACAAAATAGAGCTCCTAAACTTTCAACAAACATTTCATACAGTACATACTATGCTACTAATAATATGATAAATACATTAGATAAATACTACAAATTTCATGAGTTAAATACTATACTACTGTACAGTTTAAAGATGGCTTTTGCTATAAACAGACAGCGAAGCGTCAATAGACAGAGGGTCTTTTAAGAGCGATGATCGTCCTTTATGCCCAATCTTAGACATCAAACTCCTGATCAATCTGTAAGGTGAGTCTTCTTTGAGAGAAGGCCAGACAAAGGAAAGACTCTCTTTAATCTGATATACTTTCAATTCCCCCCATCAAATCCATCACTTTTGATAACATCGACAGTAGCACTATCTATTTGGGATGATTGAGTAGAGAGGGGAGACTAATATCCTGTGAAAATTGGGATACGGTGTATAAAAGCAATCCTTGCTTTTATACACTGTATCCCAATGTGAGTCCAAATCACAAAATGACAGGGATGGTTTTCAAGGAAATGGTATGAAAATGTTGTGAGATAGTGATCACTTGTTAGCTGTTAGTCAAGGCTGACTATCTATCCATGTGATACTGTTTGGATATCCAAATAGCTACTTCCTGATTCATAGCCTGGGTTATTATTGCCTGCCACACTAATGAGCAGAACTAAAACAGATGGCTGTTTATTAAAAACTCCACTGCCTTCAAATTATTTTCTAAAAGTGAGTAATTTGTCCCTCTCTCACTCTCGGCTGTGACACATTGGGTACAATTCCCTCTTCCCTCCTGCGGTGGTCTTCGTAACACAATGCTGATAATCCTCCCCTCCAAATAAATATTAATTTGTCTACAAAGTGCTGGGAAATAAGATTATAATTCTCTGCTATTTTCCACCCCAATTTGTCCCAGTTAGAACGTGTTGACTATCACAGACTTGGGGCGATCTGGATTGTTCTAGAAAAAAAAAGCCTATAATCGTAACGCTAACTTACTCTTTTGATTTCTCTACCATCCTCCTTTGTGGTGGTAAGTCAATAGCTTTAATTAAGTGACTGTCTCTAATGTGTAATTCAAAATGATTGTATTTGGCTATAGGAAGGAGTAGTTAGGAAGACAAATAATACTTTACAAAAAGTGACCTATAAATCAAGCATAATGTTAGAAGGGACATTTCCTGATAACACATCTCAGAATAAAAGTGAGTTACTTAAACCGGGTATGATTACATTGTCAATACATTGTTATGAAGCACGTGAGGACAGGGGCGAATTAATTCCTTGTTTATATTGATAAACAAATAGACCCGCCCATGCACTAGAGATATAGTAATACCTAATATACAGTTCAGGTAAAGTAACCCTACAGTACTACAGCATTACCTAAAGGTTTTCAACTCCTCTCCCTCCTCAGCCTAGCTTAGTGCAGCCTAGGCCAGACCAATAGAGTTTACAGGAGGACCCCGGAGGGCTGTCCTGAGAGCATGCCTGTAATGGCTGAATATTTAATAGTGGTGCATCCCTAGGCACCAGCCCCTGACAGAATCATCGGTGATGTCTCTGACAGGCAGCGAGTCCCTCAGCGCTGCGGATGGGCAACACACGCTAGGGGCCTCTCCATATCTCTCGGGGCCCGGCCCCAGAGAGCGCTCACAGCTATGACCAATTACCCTATCACAGCCCTGAAGCTGGGTCAACACTAACAGCATAGGCAGTGTTTGAGTCTCAAGCTCTTCAATAAACAAGAACGTATACACTACCGGTCAAAAGTTTTAGTACACCTACTCATTCAAGGGTTTTTCTTTATTTTTACTATTTTCTACATTGTAGAATAATAGTGAAGAAATCAAAACTATGAAATAAGACATATGGAATCATGTAGTAACCAAAAAAGTGTTAAACAAATCAAAATATAATTTATATTTGAGATTCTTCAAAGTAGCCACCCTTTGCCTTGATGACAGCTTTGCACACTCTTGGCATTCTCTCAACCAGCTTCATGAGGTAGTCAACGGGAATGCATTTCAATTAACAGGTGTGCCTTCTTAAAAGTTAATTTGTGGAATTTCTTTCCTTCTTAATGCGTTTGAGCCAATCAGTTGTGTTGTGACAAGGTAGGGGGGTATACAGAAGATAGCCCTATTTGGTAAAAGACCAAATCAATATTATGGCAAGAACAGATCAAACAAGCAAAGAGAAACAACAGTCCGTCATTACTTTAAGACATGAAGGTCAGTCAGTAAGGAACATTTCAAGAACTTTGAAAGTTTCTTCAAGTGCAGTCGCAAAAACCATCAAACGCTACGATGAAACAGGCTCTCATGAGGACCGCCACAGGAATGGAAGACCCAGAGTTACCTCGGCTGCAGAGGATAAGTTCATTAGAGTTCCCAGCCTCAGAAATTGCAGCCCAAATAAATGCTTCACAGAGTTCAAGTCACAGACACATCTCAACATCAACTGTTAAGAGGGGACTGTGTGAATCAGGCCTTCATGGTCGAATTGCTGCAAAGAAACCACTACTAAAGGACACCAACCACCGTGTCTTTGAGAGACGCGGTGTGGGTGAACGGATTATCTCTGCATGTGTATATCCCACCGTAAAGCATGGAGAAGGTGTTATGGTGTGGGGGTGCTTTGCTGGTGACACTGTCTGTGATTTATTTAGAATTCAAGGCACACTTAACCAGCATGGCTACCACAGATTCTGCAGCATTACGACATCCCATCTGGTTTGGGCTTAGTGGAACTATCATTTGTTTTTCAACAGGACAATAACCCAACACACCTCCAGGCTGTGTAAAGGCTATTTTACCAAAAGGAACTGGCCTCCACAATCACCCCACCTCAACCCAACTGAGATGGTTTTGGATGAGTTGGACCGCAGAGTGAAGGAAAAGCAGCCAACAAGTGCTCAGCATATGTGGGAACTCCTTCAAGACTGTTGGAAAGGCATTCCAGGTGAAGCTGGTTGAGAGAATGCCAAGAGTGTGCAAAGCTGTCAGGGTGGCTATTTGAAGAATCTCAAATCTCAAATATATTTTGATTTGTTTAACAATTTTTTGGTTACTACATGATTCCATCTGTGTTTTTTCATAGTTTTGATGTCTTCACTATTATTCTACAATGTAGAAAATAGTAAAAATAAAGAAAAACCCTTGAATGAGTAGGTGTGTCCAAACTTTTGACTGGTACTGTATATATATATATATATATATATATATATATATATATATATATATATATAATATCCAGAAAATAAGCTTTAGGAAAATTACGATACACATTGAAGACTCTGTTCAACTTCCTGTAAACCCAGAAGCCTTTTCTCTTGACATGTGCTAGATTTCCCTCAGGTTTAATAACAATGGCAGTGTCTAGTATTGATGCTAGTGTTTCCTACTGTGCATTGTGGCACGTACTTCCCACACAGAGAGTGCAATGAAACAGCTCCTCTCAACCATGCAAACAGCAACTCATGCAATATTCAATGCTGTAAGTGTTGCCCGACGAAGGGAGAAAGAAACCAAACGATTTCAATGCTATTTACAGCGTGTAGAACGGATGACTTTAAAGACTCTGTAATACAGAGATGAACAGAGGAATGGAATAATCAGTGTCTTTTCAGAAGAGTACCTTGTGGTGCTGTGTAGGTGTGACCGGTATTGACAGTAGCATGTGACCCTTTATCTGAGGACTTCTTGTGTAACAGCGACCCAAACTCCCACACATCAGCCAGACTCACACAATAAGAAGCTACAGTGATGTGTTCCCTCCACATTTCTCAACACACTGACAAGCAAATTCATCCATACAGTTCTTTCATTTGGCGTCTTCTGTAAATAAATGTTTATTTTCTAAATGCAGCCACAGAGTATCTGTTGAGAGGTGGAGTATGCCCTGAGGTGTTTTCAGAAATGGGTTGTCTTTAATACTAAATTGAAAGTGACTATGTATAATTCAAGGACATCATCACAGTTCCTTCAGAATAATCCCTAAAATGTTAGAGGATAACACCGAAGAGCTAAACAGTCATTTTCAAGATGACACCCATTCGCTTAATACCATGAAATACACTCAGGATCAATTTGTGACACCCATTCGCTTAATACCATGAAATACACTCAGGATCAATTTGTGACACCCATTCGCTTAATACCATGAAATACACTCAGGATCAATTTGTGACACCCATTCGCTTAATACCATGAAATACACTCAGGATCAATTTGTGACACCCATTCGCTTAATACCATGAAATACACTCAGGATCAATTTGTGACACCCATTCGCTTAATGCCCTGAAATACACTCAGGATCAATTTGTGACACCCATTCGCTTAATACCATGAAATACACTCAGGATCAATTTGTGACACCCATTCCACCTCAAAGCAAAGAGGTCAAAACGTTGAACACGGTTTAGAGCAGTGTAGGGTGAAGTGAAGTGTGAGACACACGTCGACGCCATAATGGGGCCGCTTTCAAAGAAACTGCCAAGTGCTCTAGGAGTCTTAGTCCCATCCTATAATCCTAGCCTAATGCTATTGAGCCCCGAGGCTCTCGCAATTACACATCAGAAAACATGCCGTGCCGTGCTAAATGACCCTAATGAATGTTTTCTCCCCTCTCTTAACCAGCAAGCTCATCCAGCTTAGCCCCTTGACTCTGAGAAAAGTCCCCAAAGCCAAACTGTAAATTGTCCCGTCAGTATAAGTCATACCCTACTGATCTGGGAGAGCACACCAAATGAACAGCAATCAATAGTGTGTGTGTGTGTGTGTGTGTGTGTGTGTGTGTGTATGTGTGTGAGAAGAGTGTTGGGGGGATGTAAAGCGTTGGAGCCAGCTGACTCCCACTCACCTCTCTGGGAAGGATGGATGGATTATGGCTGTCTGTTGTAGCCTGCCTGTTGTCAGGGACCGTCTGGCTTGCTGGCTGTGGCTCTCCTTCCCTGGCTGGCTGACTGACTACCGCGCCCTAGCTAGAGTCAGAAGCCCAGCCCACCTGCCCTAGCTGGCTGTTGTGACACGACTGCACTCGGATAGTGACAGAGAGTGGAGGGACAGCTACCTCACTGCTCCGCACAACCCCTCCTCCCCTTCCTCTTCCCCTCTTCCCCTCCCTCCCGTCAGGATCTGCCCGCCACCCTCTTAATCGCCAAGAAACGCCCCGCAGACCAATAAGAGCCAACGCTGGACCGCAAGGGGTTAATTGCAGCAGGATGGAGAGAAAGGGGGATCAATCTAGTAGCCTCAGGATGAGAGACAACAACAGAACCCCTTCCCTGGATGAAGAGTGAGCAAACTGTGTGCTGTTTGTCTAAAAAGCCTTGACTAGAAATGAGCTCATGTATAATAGGTGAGGCTGGCAGGCAGACAGGCAGGCAGGCTGTCTATATAGATTCAACTCTAGACATTATTCATAAGGCTTGTTTCCTAACCACGGGATGAGTCTGATGTGGATTCAGACTAAATGGGAGTCATTATGAGCATTCGCTTTAGAGGGCAATGTGATTGACATTGTTTCAATACGTCATTTTTAGATTTGGCCTTGAAAACCAAGTATTTGATAAACATAATGCCTGTCACTGTCAGTGGAATCGAATTCAACAGTGTTCAACTCAATGAAATAGAGTTACCTTGCAGATGCTGGGAATGAGACTTGCCTTGAGGAAATAGACAGCGGCACGTCACCGCTCCTCTGCCCGGCTTGGTTTGCACAAGACAGGGCTTGGCTGCTGCTGCAGTGCAGACAGCTTTTACCAGCCAGCAGTGCAGGTCAGGGGCCAACCAAAACAACACCACATGAGCTCAATCCAACAACACAAGCTGCTGAATACAGTACAACGCAGCCAGTCCAGATGACAGCAGCATGCCATGCACAGTCCTCGCCGTTTTTCCTGGTGTGGATTAGACAGACAGACTATTCTGTCTTCTGCCGCCTCAAGGCTGAAGATTACACACATGGCAGTCACAGTATGGATAGAACCGCTCTGCATCTTCCAGAGAAACAAGACAACAGCTACTGTATCACTTTGTCTCACTGCCCAACAGCCAGAGAGACACTACTTTATGTTTCCCACAATGCTTGGCAGCCAGCCTGGCTCAAATGGGGTGGCTGGCACCGTCTGGCATCCTCGGGGTCTCCCAGCTGTCTGCTCCTGCCATCTGTGGCACGCTTGCTGGCGCCACCACTGCCGCTACCACTGCAAGGCTCCCCCGGGAGGATCCAGCTGCAGCCCCCAGCACCTACCCCCAGCCCCCAGGCCCCAGGCCCTTACCCCCAGCCCATACCCCCAGCCCCCAAGCCCCTACCCCCAGCCTCCAGCCTCCAGCACCCAGCCCCCAAGCCCCTACCCCTAGACCCCAGCCCCCGTACCCCCAGCCCCCCAAGCCCCCTACCCCTAGCCCCCAAGCCCCCAGCTCCCAGGCCCCAGCCTCCAGCTCCCAGCCCCCAGCCCCTACCCCCCAGCTCCCAGCCCCCAGCCTCCTACCCCCAGCCCCTCACCCTGGGTCTGATCCCCAGTACTGGCACACTGGCACAGCACAGCCTGGATCCTCTCCTCTCTAGGACAATGGTATTGAACCTCTCTGTGTGGGGCACCAGATTAAAGAGGTGCGTCTCTATTGTACCTGTGTGTCTTTTGCTTGTGACAAATCCAATTCTCCATGGGGATCAATACAGTTCATTCATTCATTCATTCAAAAAACCTAATTACTGTGGGCACCCAGGAAATATGTGTGAGGATTGGATCAGATATAATAAGGTGTAAACTACCCCCTCAGCCCCCAGTTGTGCCCTGGACACCATATGTGAATTGATTGCCCCCCATCTATCCTCAGAGTTCGTACTGCTTGGTGACCTAAATTGGGATATGCTTAACACCCCGGCCATCCTACAATCTAAACTAGATGCCCTCAATCTCACACAAATTATCAACGAACCTACCAGGTACAACCCTAAATCCGTAAACATAGGTACCCTCATAGATATCATCCTGACTAACTTAACCTCTAAATACACCTCCGCTGTCTTCAACCAGGATCTCAGCGATCACTGCCTTATTGCCTGCGTCCGTAACGGGTCCGCGGTCAAACGACCACCCCTCATCACTGTCAAACGCTCCCTAAAACACTTCAGCGAGCAGGCCTTCCTACTTGACCTGGCCCAGGTATCCTGGATGGATATAGATCTCATTCTGTCAGTAGAGGATGCCTGGTTGTTCTTTAAAAGTAATTTCCTCTCAATCTTAAATAAACATGCCCCATTCAAAAAATACAGAACTAAGAACAGATATAGCCCCTGGTTCTCCTCAGACTTGACTGCCCTTGACCAGCACAAAAACATCCTGTGGCGTACTGCATTAGCATCAAATAGCCCCCGCGATATGCAACTTTTCAGGGAAGTTAGGAACCAATATACACAAGCAGTTAGGAAAGCAAAGGCTAACTTTTTTCAAACAGAAATTTGCATCCTGTAGCACTAACTCCAAAAAGTTTTGGGACACTGTAAAGTCCATGGAGAATAAGAGCACTTCCTCCCAGCTGCCCACTGCACTGAGGCTAGGGAAACACTATCACCACCGATAAATCTACAATAATCGAGAATTTCAACAAGCATTTTGCTACGGCTGGCCATGCTTTCCACCTGGCTACCACTACCCCGGCCACCAGCTCTGCACCCTCCGCTGCAACTTGCCCATGCCCCCCGCTTCCTCCTTCACACAAATCCAGACAGCTGATGTTCTGATAGAGCTGCAAAATCTGGACCCCTACAAATCATCTGGGCTAGACAATCTGGACCCTTTCTTTCTAAAACTAGCTGCCGAAATTGTCGCAACCCCTATTACTAGCCTGTTCAACCTCTCTTTCGTAACGTCTGAGATCCCCAGAGATTGAAAGCTGCCGCGGTCATCCCACTCTTCAAAGGGGGGTGACACTCTAGATCCAAACTGTTACAGACCTATATCCATCCTGCCCTGCCTTTCGAAAGTTTTTGAAAGCCAAGTTAACAAACAGATCACCGACCATTTCGAATCCCACCGTACCTTCTCCGCTATGCAATCTGGTTTCCGAGCTGGTCATGGGTGCACTTCAGCCACGCTCAAGGTCCTAAATGATATTATAACCGCGATCGATAATAGACAGTACTCTGCAGCCGTCTTCATCGACCTGGCCAAGTCTTTCGACTCTGTCAACCACCGCATTCTTATTGGCAGACTAAATAGCCTTGGTTTCTCAAATGACTGCCTCGCCTGGTTCACCAACTACTTCTCAGATAGAGTTCAATGTGTCAAATCGGAGGGCCTGTTGTCTGGACCTATGGCAGTCTCTATGGGGGTGCCACAGGGTTCAATTCTTGGGCCGACTCTTTTCTCCGTGTATATCAATGATGTCGCACTTGCTGCTGGTGACTCTCAGATCCACCTCTACGCAGACGACACCATTTTGTATACATCTGGCCCTTCATTGGACACTGTGTTAACAAACCTCCAAACGAGCTTCAATGCCATACAACACTCCTTCAGTAGCCTCCAACTGCTCTTAAACACTAGTAAAACTAAATGCATGCTCTTCAATCGAACGCTGTTGGCACCCTCCCACCCGACTAGAATCACTACTCTCGACGGGTCTGACCTAGAGTATGTGGACAACTACAAATACCTAGGTGTCTGGTTAGACTGTAAACTCTCCTTCCAGACTCACATTAAGAATCTCCAATCCAAAGTTAAATATAGAATCGGTTTCCTATTTCGCAAACAAAGCCTCCTTCAATCATGCTGCCAAACATGCCCTCGTAAAACTGACTATCCTACCGATCCTTGACTTCGGCGATGTCATTTACAAAATAGCCTCCAACACTCTACTCAGCAAATTGGATGTAGTCTATCACAGTACCATCCGTTTTGTCTCCAAAGCCCCATATACTACCCACCACTGTGACCTGTACGCTCTTGTTGGCTGGTCCTCACTACATATTTGTCGCCAAACCCACTGGCTCCAGGCCATCTATAAATCACTGCTAGGCAAATCCCCGCCTTATCTTAGCTCATTGGTCACCATAGCAACACCCATCCGTAGTATGCGCTCCAGCAGGTATATCTCACTGGTCATCCCCAAAGCCAACACCTCCTTTGGCCGCCATTCCTTCCAGTTCTCTGCTGCAAATGACTGGAACAAATTGCAAAAATCTCTGAAGCTGGAGACACTTATCTCACTCACTAACTTTAAGCATCAGTTGTCAGAGCACCTTACCGATCACTGCACCTGTACACAGCCCATCTGAAATTAGCCCGCCCAACTACCTCATCCCTATATTGTTATTTATTTTGCTCATTTGCACCCCAGTATCTCTATTTGCACATCATCTCTTGCACATCTTTCATTCCAGTGTTAATACTAATTGTAATTATTTTGCACTATAGCCTATTTATTGCCTTACCTCCATAACTTGCTACATTTGCACACACTGTATATATATTTTCTGTTGTATTTTTGACTTTATGTTTTGTTTTACCCCATATGTAACTCTGTGTTGTTGTTTTTATCGCACTGCTTTGCTTTATCTTGGCCAGGTCGCAGTTGTAAATGAGAACTTGTTCTCAACTGGCTTACCTGGTTAAATAAAGGTGAAATAAAAAAATATATATATACAGTGAGGGAAAAAAGTATTTGATCCCCTGCTGATTTTGTACGTTTGCCCACTGACAAAGAAATGATCAATCTATAATTTTAATGGTAGGTTTATTTGAACAGTGAGAGACAGAATAACAACAACAAAGATCCAGAAAAACGCATGTCAAAAATGTTATAAATTGATTTGCATTTTAATGAGGGAAATAAGTATTTGACCCCCTCTCAATCAGAAAGATTTCTGGCTCCCAGGTGTCTTTTATGCAGGTAACGAGCTGAGATTAGGAGCCCACTCTTAAAGGGAGTGCTCCTAATCTCAGTTTGTTACCTGTATAAAAGACACCTGTCCACAGAAGCAATCAATCAATCAGATTCCAAACTCTCCACCATGGCCAAGACCAAAGAGCTCTCCAAGGATGTCAGGGACAAGATTGTAGACCTACACAAGGCTGGAATGGGCTACAAGACCATCGCCAAGCAGCTTGGTGAGAAGGTGACAACAGTTGGTGCGATTATTCGCAAATGGAAGAAACACAAAAGACTGTCAATCTCCCTCGGCCTGGGGCTCCATGCAAGATCTCACCTCGTGGAGTTGCAATGATCATGAGAACGGTGAGAATCAGCCCAGAACTACACGGGAGGATCTTGTCAATGATCTCAAGGCAGCTGGGACCATAGTCACCAAGAAAACAATTGGTAACACACTACGCCCGTGAAGGACTGAAATCCTGCAGCGCCCGCAAGGTCCCCCTGCTCAAGAAAGCACATATACAGGGCCGTCTGAAGTTTGCCAATGTACATCTGAATGATTCAGAGGAGAACTGGGTGAAAGTGTTGTGGTCAGATGAGACCAAAATCGAGCTCTTTGGCATCAACTCAACTCGCCGTGTTTGGAGGAGGAGGAATGCTGCCTATGACCCCAAGAACACCATCCCACACCGTCAAACATGGAGGTGGAAACATTATGCTTTGGGGTGGTTTTCTGCTAAGGGGACAGGACAACTTCACCGCATCAAAGGGACGATGGACGGGGCCATGTACCGTCAAATCTTGGGTGAGAACATCCTTCCCCTCAGCCAGGGCATTGAAAATGGGTCGTGGATGGGTATTCCAGCATGACAATGACCCAAAACACACGGCCAAGTCAACAAAGGAGTGGCTCAAGAAGAAGCACATTAAGGTCCTGGAGTGGCCTAGCCAGTCTCCAGACCTTAATCCCATAGAAAATCTGTGGAGGGAGCTGAAGGTTCGAGTTGCCAAACGTCAGGCTCGAAACCTTAATGACTTGGAGAAGATCTGCAAAGAGGAGTGGGACAAAATCCCTCCTGAGATGTGTGCAAACCTGGTGGCCAACTACAAGAAAAGTCTGACCTCTGTGATTGCCAACAAGGGTTTTGCCACCAAGTACTAAGTCATGTTTTGCAGAGGGGGTCAAATACTTATTTCCCTCATTAAAATGCAAATCAATTTATAAATTTTTGACATGCGTTTTTCTGGATTTTGTTGTTGTTATTCTGTCTCACACTGTTCAAATATACCTACCATTAAAATTATAGACCGATCATTTCTTTATCAGTGGGCAAACGTACAAAATCAGCAGGGGATCAAATACTTTTTTCCCTCACTGTATATATGGACTACTCTACCATGTATGCATTTTCTTCAACTGTGCTACAGCAGTATTCATGGTGAATGAGTTAGGGGTTAGGCATTACAATATGACAGCACACAATCTATCCATGGTCATCTTCAAACTTCATCTCTAGTCATTCTTCTGTAAATTCTGGATATCTTGTTTACGGAATTCATGATCGGTGTCTTTGATCGAAACAACCAAGGCCTATGTAGATTCATAAAACTTTTATCACTGTAATTATGCAATAACATGCATCATTTAACATGATTACATTTTTTATAATCCACAACAGAGCCGGGCAGCGCGGCAGTCAATTGAATTATCAATAATGTGACCTTCATTCATTCGTATAAAAAAATACTAATCAAGACTAAATCCAATCTTCCCAGGTAATATTCATTTTAGACCCAAGATTTCATTTCACACAGAACTGTCCAGAAAAAGGCTGGCCACAACAAGCCTCTATTACCATACAACCACCACAGCCCTCTGTGGTTGCCTCTGGCCTACTTCTCTGAATCACCCGGCAATACAGTATCAACAATAAGGAATCTCTTGCTTTAGAAACCCCTCCACTGCTTAACACACAAAACACATCATCATCTGATGATAATACGGAATGAGTCTTACTATTGTTGGGCTAATGATCATTCTGTTTGTTTATCCTTGTGATGGAGAAACACAGCCATGTACGGTATCCATATTAGGACAGTTCCACATCCATGCAAGTTGTGTCTGAGTCACTTCCACGGATGTGTGACTCTATCCTAATATGGACACCATAACCCTGCAAGAAAATCAACACTTGTTGCCAGACAAACTCACTGGGATGATATGTTTTGTCAGCGCCCTGTGTTTGGCGGCAGCCATATTAGCCATCATTCATGACTCTGCCTCGATCTGAGCAGGGGCAGTTAGTCACAGAGTAGCTGCCTTCCTGTCAATACCCTGCCTTTCTAAATAATGAGGCGTGACAGCACTAGTCTGTGTTGATATACTTTGTTTCAGTGGCGCTCGTTTGTCCTCAAACTTCGACCGTCTCTTGAGGTGTTGTGTCAGCCTTGACAAGTATTTGGCTCGGTGAAGGGTGAAGTTGCCAGTAGACGCTGATCTAGGGTCATTTATCCATTGGGAAATAACGAATGCCTTTGTATGCAGTGTCTCTCAGCTCTAACTTCCAGGATGCAGACACTGCAATCTTTTTTAAAAGTTCTCGCTTGCACCTCATTCTCAAGGGCATCTCCCAGGCACCTGCACTGCAATCATTACAACTCTGGGAAGCTGTGACTCCCTTTCTCTCCCTTTCAGGTTTTAGGCTCTGCATCGAGCAACAACAAACACCAGTTAATTAGAACATCCAGTCTCCATAACATTAGAAAACCGAGAAAGAGCAGCTGCTTCTGGTAATGGTGAAAATGCTACGCTACGTTATCTCACTGTACTGAACACAATTCAGATGCATTGCTATTTCTATTCCTTGTTGACTTCCACTTCAAGCCCCTATAACAGATTTCCTCAGACGTAGATCGGATATACTAGATCTGGCATCCAAAATAAACAACTAGTCGACCCCCCTTCAAACAGTTTGGGCGGCTTTAACATTCATGAGCCTGGCAGGGGGTCTATGAGGAGTGTGTGAGTATGTGTGTGTGTGTGTGTGTGTGTGTGTGTGTGTGTGTCTGTGTGTGTGTGTGTGTGTGTGTGTGTGAATCCACCACGCTGTGGGAAGAGGCAGGGAATGGAGGACAATCTACTTCAACATAGTGTTTGGATGAATCTGATAACTAGATGCTGTCATGGTACCATGTCATATAGCTGATGCTCTCTGTTGATGCTCTCTGTTGATGCTCTCTGTTGATGTTATCTGCTGATGCTATCTGTTGATGCTATCTGTTGATGCTATCTGTTGATTCTACCTATTGATGCTACCTGTTGATGCGATCTGTTGATGCTCTCTGTTGATGCGATCTGTTGATGCTATCTACTGATGCTATCTGTTGATTCTACCTATTTATGCTATCTGTTGATACTATCTGTTGATGCTGCCTATTGATGCTATCTGTTGATGCTTCTGCCAAAAATGCATCCGTCTTCACGTATGACCTGATATACATTATGACATGTATAAATAAATACGTTAAGATGCTCTTATCTCAACCTTATGTCACCCTACTATGAATCACTCCTATCACATGTTCCTCTTCCTATAACTCCAACACCCCCAGGAAACAGGATACACACACACGCGCGCGCGCACAGCAGTGCAGCCATATGAGGTCATCCATCAGGGAAGCAGACAACCGTGTCTTACCCCTCCGAGCATGTGTCTTTACCCACAAAACCCTTCACCCTCAGGCTCTGATCCAAGGAGTCCAGGGTCCAGCCAGACACAGGGGCAGGTGCATGGATGATCCCCAGGATACGAAGCCCTCTGGGGGGGAGGGGGGAACACTACCTGTACCATAGTGCCCTCAAAGCTCATCACTAAGGTAAGGATCCTGGGACTAAACACCTCCCTCTGCAACTGGATCCTGGACTTCCTGACGGGCTGCCCCCAGGTGGTAAGGGTAGGTAACAACACATCTGCCACGCTGATACTCAACACGGGGGCCCCTCAGGGGTGCGTGCTCAGTCCCCTCCTGTACTCCCTGTTCACCCATGAATGCATGGCCAGGCACGACTCCAACACCATCATTAAGTTTGCCAACGACACAACAGTGGTAGGCCTGATCACCGACAACGATGAGACAGTCTATAGGGAGGAGGTCAGAGACCTGGCTGTGTGGTGCCAGGATAACAACCTCTCCCTCAAAGTGACCAAGACAAAGGAGATGATTGTGGATTACAGGAAAAAAAAAGAGGACTGAGCACGCCTCCATTCTCATCGACGGGGCTGTAGTGGAACAGGTTGAGAGCTTCAAGTTCCTTGGTGTCCACATCACCAACGAACTATCATGGTCCAAACACACCACGACAAAGCCTATTCCCCCTCAGGAGACTGAAAAGATTTGGCATGGGTCTTCAGATTTTCAAAAAGTTCTACAGCTGCACCATCGAGAGCATCCTGACTGGTTGCATCACCGCCTGGTATGGCAACTGCTCGGCCTCCGACCGCAAGGCACTACAGAAGGTAGTGCGTACCTCCCAGTACATCACTGGGGCCAAGCTTCCTGCCATCCAGGACCTCTATACCAGGCGGTGTCAGAGGAAGGCCCTCAAAATTGTCAAAGACTCCAGCCACCCTAGTCATAGACTGTTCTCTCTGCTACCGCATGGCAAGCGGTACCGGAGCGCCAAGTCGAGGTCCTAAAGGCTTCTCAACAGCTTCTACCCCCAAGCCATAAGACTCCTGAACAGCTAATCATGGCTACCCGGACTATTTGCACCCCCACCCCATCTTTTTACGCTGCTGCTACTCTATTAATTATTTATGCATAGTCACTTTCACTCTACCCACATGTACATATTACCTCAACTACCTCAACTAGCCGGTGCCCCCGCACATTGACTCTTCACCGGTACCCCCCTGTATATAGCCTCCCTACTGTTATTTTTTAAAACTTCTGCTCTTTTTTTCTCAACACTTTTTTGTTGTTGTTGTTTTATTTAACTTTTTATTAAGAAATAAATGCATTGTTGGTTAAGGGCTGTAAGTAAGCATTTCACGGTAATGTCTACACCTGTTGTATTCGGCGCATGTGGCAAATAAAATTTGATTTGATTTGATTTGATAAACCCAAAATAACCTATGGTCTACCATACCCTAGGTCCAATCACCTTGGTGGGGTCGGACCAAATCCTTGACCTTCTAAACGGAGCCTCGTACTGGCTGTAATATATGACTCTTAGCATAGCAGACGCTTTCAGTCACGTGTGCATACATTTTACATATGGGTGGGCCCAGCGGGAATCAAATCCACGATCCTGGCAGCGCAAGCGCCGTGCTCAACTAACTGAGCCACACTTAGTCACAAACAATTTAAACATTCTTATTTTGCACAGGCTTTCTAATAGACACCTACAACATACAGTAGGATACCCCATCCTGATGGGAGATGATACACCATCCTGATGGGCGATGATACACCATCCTGATGGGTGATGATACACCATCCTGATGGGCGATGATACACCATCCTGATGGGTGATGATACATCATCCTGATGGGAGATGATACACCATCTTGATGGGCGATGATACACCATCCTGATGGGCGATGATACACCATCCTGATGGGAGATGATATACCATCCTGATGGGTGATGATACACCATCCTGATGGACGATGATACACCATCCTGATGGGCGATGATACACCATCCTGATGGGTGATGATACACCATCCTGATGGGCGATGATACACCATCCTGATGGGCGATGATACACCATCCTGATGGGTGATGTTACACCATCCTGATGGGAGATGATACACCATCCTGATGGGCGATGATACACCATCCTGATGGGAGATGATACACCATCCTGATGGACGATGATACACCATCCTGATGGGCGATGATACTCCATCCTGATGGGTGATGATACATCATCCTGATGGGTGATGATACACCATCCTGATGGGTGATGATATACCATCCTGATGGTCGATGATACACCATCCTGATGGGTGATGATACACCATCCTGATGGGCGATGATACACCATCCTGATGGGTGATGATACACCATCCTGATGGGAGATGATACACCATCCTGATGGGAGATGATATACCATCCTGATGGGAGATGATACGTCATCCTGATAGGAGATGATACCCCCATCCCCTCCTACAGTAGGACCAGAATACATATCTGTGAAAATCTGTGCCCATTCCTTACACCATTGACTCTACTAAATTATTTAGACTTTAATTAGTACGGTCAACGGGTTCATGACAGGCCCTTCCTCCCCAGGAGAATATTACTCTGGTTAATGATAAATACAGTTTCCTGAATGGGGAATGCCAGAGAAACTTGGACCAATGCCAGTGCATAAGAAATGCCAGGAAAACTGATCTTCAAAGTAAAACATTGTTTAGATCTGAGCCATGGTAAACAAATAGATAATTAGTGTGTGCAATGGGGAAACAGTGCTTTTTCAATTTCTAAGAGATGGCACACACACACAGCAGGACACCCATATCTACAATGAACCTTCTCCCAACATTACTTGAAAGCATATTTTCTGCTACAGCAGGTACTGTTTAGCACATTGCAGTAAAGTATTTTAGAACTGACTGACTGCAAAAACCGGAAGTCCTACAAATAACAACTTCAGGTTGTGAGCAAGGACACTTTCCTTTCAAGTGGTGCCCTTAGTGGTGCCCTTAGTGGTGCCCTTAGTGGTGCCCTTTTAGTGCACATGAATTGTACCAGAAGCACAACCCTTATATAATAACTGGCTTTGTCAATGACTCTGCAAAAACCATCCCCTATACTGCTTACGTCAGCACTGCAGAGCCATGAAGTGTTACCACAACCGCTCCCTCCTGTCTGGATCAGTGTGTGTCTGCTTTTTAACAACATAACACACACACACACACACACACACACACAGAGAGAGACACACACACACACAGAGAGAGAGAGACAAACAGACACACACAGAGACACACACCAATCCCCTTAAGCTTCCTTTTCAAACAGAAAACTGTAGAGCCAGCTGCCATCACCAGTCCGGCCTTCTCCCGGCTGGCTCCCTGTAGGCAGCAGAGGGAGAGAGTCTCAGACACAGGGACGCTAAAAGCAGAGCCCTTTACTTATTCATGCCTCTGCTGAGAATCAGGAGGCTGTCGTGTGAAAACACACCGCTTGTGCCTCGACGGCCTCGCCTGACACTCATTTATGTTGCATGAGTTTGTTTATTTTTAGAGATGGGCTTTTAGACAGAGCAGAAGTCACTATGGTGTAATAACACCACATCATGAGAGTGGATGTAGAATAGCCCCATTGTTTGACTAGATATTATGTCTACTGTAGACTGGCAACACTGTTTAGGGGGAAATGCATCACTTGCTCAGGCAACTGTTCATGAGAGTGGAATATTAGATTGTAACGGCATCAGAACCAATTTTGCACCCATTCTTCCATCGCAATTTCCATTAAAAATGCTGAAGGCCAGTACGTAACGCGGCCTTGTCAGAATCCAATATTATCTTCAGAGAAGGTAACAAAGGCTTGGAATCTTATTCTCTGTGGCTCAAGGATTGACTACAGATGTTTCTCTTTCATGTGAATCACCTTGACAGTGAATAGAGGCTTTGTTTCGACGGCCGAAAGTTTTGCTGCCGCCTCAGGGCATTAACCACAGCTAGCTGCTAACAAAGGTCTAAAGGGTGATGGTGCAAGACGTCTCAATACTGATGAAACAGGAGGATGAATCTTGACTGGTGGTGCAAGACGTCTCAATACTGATGAAACAGGAGGATGAATCTTGACTGGTGGTGCAAGACGTCTCAATACTGATGAAACAGGAGGATGAATCTTGACTGGCGGTGCAAGATGTCTCAATACTGATGAAACAGGAGGATGAATCTTGACTGGTGGTGCAAGACGTCTCAATACTGATGAAACAGGAGGATGAATCTTGACTGGCGGTGCAAGACGTCTCAATACTGATGAAACAGGAGGATGAATCTTGACTGGCGGTGCAAGACGTCTCAATACTGATGAAACAGGAGGATGAATCTTGACTGGCGGTGCAAGACGTCTCAATACTGATGAAACAGGAGGATGAATCTTGACTGGCGGTGCAAGACGTCTCAATACTGATGAAACAGGAGGATGAATCTTGACTGGTGGTGCAAGACGTCTCAATACTGATGAAACAGGAGGATGAATCTTGACTGGTGGTGCAAGATGTCTCAATACTGATGAAACAGGAGGATGAATCTTGACTGGCGGTGCAAGATGTCTCAATACTGATGAAACAGGAGGATGAATATTGACTGGTGGTGCAAGACGCCAATACTGATGAAACAGGAGGATGAATCTTGACTGGCGGTGCAAGATGTCTCAATACTGATGAAACAGGAGGATGAATCTTGACTGGTGGTGCAAGACGTCTCAATACTGATGAAACAGGAGGATGAATCTTGACTGGCGGTGCAAGACGTCTCAATACTGATGAAACAGGAGGATGAATCTTGACTGGCGGTGCAAGACGCTCTCATACTGATGAAACAGGAGGATGAATCTTGACTGGCGGTGCAAGACGCTCTCAATACTGATGAAACAGGGAGGATGAATCTGACTGGCGGTGCAAGACGCCCAATACGATGAAACAGGAGGATGAATCTGACTAAGGGTGCAAGACGCCCTCAATACTGATGAAACAGGAGGATGAATCTTGACTGGTGGTGCAAGACGCGTCTCAATACTGATGAAACAGGAGGATGAATCTTGACTGGTGGTGCAAGATGTCTCAATACTGATGAAACAGGAGGATGAATCTTGACGGCGGTGCAAGATGTCTCAAACTGATGAAACAGGAGGATGAATCTGACTGGTGTGCAAGACGCCCTCAATACTGATGAAACAGGAGGATGAATCTTCTGACTGGCGGTGCAAGATGTCTCAATACTGATGAAACAGGAGGATGAATCTTGACTGGTGGTGCAAGACGTCTCAATACTGATGAAACAGGAGGATGAATCTTGACTGGCGGTGCAAGACGTCTCAATACTGATGAAACAGGAGGATGAATCTTGACTGGCGGTGCAAGACGTCTCAATACTGATGAAACAGGAGGATGAATCTTGACTGGCGGTGCTACTGTGCCATCTCAATAGGACTCTTCTTTATGAGGCCATTGGTATGGTTTTGAGCCCTTCGTAAGGCAGTAAAATGTTGAGAGACAACATCATTACTTAAGATGGGTTCTCCTCTTCCCAGTATTATTTTGTCCAGGTCTCTCTTGAAAAATAGAATTTTATCTCAACGAGACTAACCTGCTTAAATAAAGGTTAAATACATTTTGAGGAGGATGGGTGTACAAAAATGCCCATATGCATCATATTATTTCACAGCCATTCTTACACTGATGAACCTTTTCGGAATGTTGAAGTAGCTTACTGTTCGATGAGAAATATTGTCTTCAAAAACCAAACATGACGCTATTTTACTGTGTTAAAAATAATAGATTTGTTAGTTCTGCTTGCATTTATTTAACCAGGTAAGTAATTGAGAACACATTCTCTTTTTTATGTAATTTTCATATCAACTAGAGCTGGGATTAAATTCGATCGTGCTTTGTCGGCTATGCACCTTTTAAAGGCAATGTTTCCGTGTTCGCAGAGAGCGCATTCACGGTAAACGCTGCATATGTCGGCTCAATCGGAAATTACCTTTAAATGTCAAGCGCACTATATGTAGTCCCGTGTAGCTCAGTTGGTAGAGCATGGCGCTTGCAACGCCAGGGTTGTGGGTTCGATTCTCATGGGGGACCAGTATGAAAAAAAATACAAATGTATGCACTCACTAACTGTAAGTCGCTCTGGTTAAGAGCGTCTGCTAAATGACTAAAATGTAAATAACTCAGATCAGATTGAATCCAGGCCTAAACATTTTTTTTATTATGAATGCAGAAGTTCTCTGAGGCAGTACACCCTACTGCCATCAGTATTGAACAGACTCAAGCACACATCCACTCCAACTGTTTAGGCAGCCTACTGCCATTAGTATTGAACAGACTCAAGCACACTGACACGTCCACTCCAACTGTTTAGGCAGCCTACTGCCATTAGTATTGAACAGACTCAAGCACACTGACACTTTTTAGTCATTTAGCAGACACTCTTATCCAGAGCGACTTACAGGAGCAATTAGGTTGAAGTGCCTTGCTCAAGGGCACAGACAGATTTTTCACCTAGTCGGCTCAGGGATTAGAACCAGCAACCTTTCGGTTACTGGCACAACGTTCTTAACCACTAAACTACCTTCCGCCCTACACACTCAAGCACACTGACACGTCCACTCCAACTGTTTAGGCAGCCTACTGTAAGAAACTAACTCATATAAACTCCATAGCACTAAACACAAATCCATACTGTTTCCACACCAGATGGTCTCTTCCTTCAAATGTTACTTATCATTCCCAATCAGGATTTAGCTAGGTAGCGTCCTCTCTCTCTCTTTGTCCCTCTCTCCTTTTATCTATC